>NC_071099.1:19675833-19975833 GCF_027358695.1 Spea bombifrons
CTTTGGTCACACAGGAATTGGTGAATATACCCGGTAAATATCACATACACGCGTGTATTAGATATGTTCTCCATAAATGATCACGCATCAGTTTATTTTAAACATTTACCAAGAAGAGTATATAGAGATTTTTGTAGCGTTTTCGATGGTTGCAGGTAACAAGGGTAACGCAGTCTCATGTAGAACAGACTTGCTACGTTTTCCAAAAAGTTTGCATTATTTTGTATTCCTGTATAACATGTCGGACGTCTGTACCTTAGGAGAACGCGTATTATTTCACCCAATTCTCCTTATTTTTATTAAGAACATGTATATTTCATAATGTTGGGTTACTGCGTGAAATTGAGGGGCATGTGTTTCCTGTATGGGGCAGCATGAAGGGGGCATCTCCTGACACCTGTATCAGGGGTAGTTACATGGTGTGATACAAGGCTTTATGGGGGACATTTCTCTCTGTGCTCCGGCGATGACTTCTGCGAGCCTGGCCCCGAGACGTTGTGTTAAGAACCCGTTAGTTGTATTTATTCTGAGGCCAGCGATCACCAGAGGGATGTCCACGTGATAGAAGGGTACCGCAGGTGCGTGTCTCAGGATTATTATCATGTAATGGATCGGTGCCGTGACATTTATACTGTCTGGGTGGAAGGACAGGTAGGCTTCCTTATTCCGGTGTTTTAGAAACAGCTGCTGTTTTCCGGGAGGAGGGGGGGGGTGGCTTTGTGCCATCATGTTTATGCGTTAGACATGTATGTTCTGATTGCGATGCCAAACATGACGGTAGGGCAGTGTCTTCCGTGCTGTGTCATGAAGACTATACATGGGGGGGGGGGTGTAACAGCTTTCTAAAGAGGTTGAGGATGGAACGAAAGATATAAATCCATTTCTTAATGTATGTCCAAGGAGTCATTAAACAATTCTTAGGACACATTCAGCAGGGCCTGCTTTCCTGTAACCCCACGATTATTGGAGTAATGACAGAACTACGCTGGTGGGAGAAAATTCCAAGAGAGCAACGCATTCTTGCCTACCCGACGCATGGCAATTAACCAAAAGAGTTCTGTGTTGCAATGTCTTTGTGTATCCTAATGTCTTAACGATGAAAGGAAACATGAGTGGGCTGTGCCGCCGAAGGAAGTGAAACTTCTTACATATATATATATATATATATATATATATATATATATATATATATATATATATAATATGATATACGGCTGTATATCTGTACACCCTATAAATAGTGTATATTTGTGTAGTTGTGGGAAGCGAGGCATATCTGTGTTGTAGCAGGTGGCGGCCACGACTTGGGGCAGTGAATGTGCTTAACACGTTGGATATTATTGACATTATACAAGAATAAAGAGAAATTTATCTATCCTAAAGTCAGAAGAATTACAAAAATGTAATAAACACCCCATTAATATCCTGATCTTCTATCCTGTTGTGGCCTTCTCACTGTTTAGTGCGTTTACCATTGGCAATGTCACACGTATGGTGATCGTATTCGGAGAAATACATTTTTACGGAGGACAGTGCTCTCTTCCCACTGAAATAAGCGTCCACTCATTTGACAATAAATCTCCTGTTCTATTGAGTGCAGATGGCAGTGGGAAGCTGTGAATGGTATCTCGGTCCAACACACGCGCCGCTCTTTTGTTTTGTTAGGGGTGATTGTTGCCCCATCACATTGAACAATGAACAGTTTCTAAATCCTTTGCATAAAATTCCTTTGCTATCATAGAATGTTTGTTGTGTACTGTCCAGCAACATTAATTTATAAAAACAATAATTATTTGTTTTTATAAATTACTCAGTTACCCAAACTATTGGGTAAATAAAGTGTGTGAAACATGGTTCCCAGTCACTTTCAAACTGCTTGTTAATGTTTTGTGAAAACAGCATTCTAAACTTTGACAAATATAACTTATGTGGATACTCACTTTTTTCTATAGGTAGCTGTCACATTCCAGAAGTCGGTTTTTGCCAAGACTCTGATTCGCACAATGTCCACTCAAGCCTCCAAAGACAACACAGAGGGCCAGAAGGTCCCATTGCTAGTGGATGACCACACTGTTACTACTGTCCGAGAATCCAAGATCATGGTTATCCTGAGAGGTCTGCCGGGAAGTGGCAAGAGCACCATGGCCAAGGAAATTGAGCAGAAGTATAAGGACAATGCCCACTTATTTTCTGCAGATAATTACAACATCAAACCAGCTATTAGGACCTCTGATGGAGGAGAGTACTCCATAATGGATGATGAGCTGCACAAATGCTGTGACAGACATGAGGCTAACCTAGTCATCCTTGATGACACGCATCATGATCGGGATCGTTTGGAGAAGCTCTTTGATCTAGCCAACCAGTTTCATTTCACAGTGCTCGTCATAGAACCCAAGACTTTGTGGAAGCTTGATTGTGGACAATTAAAGGATCGAAACCACTGGAAGCTTTCTTTGGAGGAACTCAAGAACCTAAGGCCTACTCTTGAAAAAGAGCTTCTCCCTCTGTACTTTGGGTGGTTCCTGGCCCAATGTGACGAGGATAAGCTGAGAAAGATCAGTCAGGAGTTCCTGGAGCAATTGGGGGCTTTCAAGGCATTTAAGAAGCATTTGCAATCATGTACGTGATTTACATGCAAAATTTACTCAGTGTCCACATAGACAATGTGTAAAACGGCACATGGCAATGAAAATACCCGCGTGATTTATTTTATTAAGAGCTCAGGCTATCCTGAAGTTAGGGTAAGAAAAATGTATATGGCCAAAAGTATTTTTTTGGACAAATGTAGAAAACGATGTAAAGTCACATAAACTGAAATTATATTTACTTAGGAAGCAATTGGGAGGTAATCTGCAAGGGGTGAAAAAAAAGCAGTGCTTTTTTGTATTTTCATTTTGTCCTGGGGCTGTAATCTGTAAAAAGACATGTGCCATACTAAGCTTTTATTAAACCATCGACAGCTTTTATAAAGAATGAGACTAGCATGCCCATCTGCATCTGCAGCGCCACATTTCAGTGATATTGGGGTATTTTCATTTATTGTTTTGAAAAATATTTTTTAAACTAGGCAACCACTGGTTTTACCTATTTAAGTATAATTACTTACATTTATTTTTATTTTGTGTGCAGATGGCATTGAAGACAAACACAAGTTAAACCTCCTGAAATATTTTGCCAAAACACCCAATATTCTGCACTGCACAAGCAAATACTGTGACTACGGCAAGGTGGTGGGATCGGAGGAATATGCTCAGATGGAGGTTAGTGGTGATTTGAGTTTTATATCTGACTCGTTGGTCTGAATCATAGAAACCATTGATTTGCTCCATTATAAGTTAGTTTACAGTTATGTAAATACAACTCATGTGTCTCCTCCAACCTGACTCTTTTGATGAAATCCTTTGGAATAAATGGGCGAAACATCAGAACGGGAAAATAAAAAAAATCCCCATGATGTTGTTTGGCCGATCACATCTCCTGCCCTGCGAAAAGATGGCGGCGAGGGGAAGGGGCAAATGCATATGCAAAATTGACAGATCAGAAACTTAAAGGGGCCAAGTAGCTATCATATGAATTAAAGTACAAATGATGGCTGGAGTGCCCCAGCATTTACAACTTATAGCAATGACTGTCAGAACTCTTCCAGTTTGACTAGGATTTCCCTACCATATAGGCAAGGTTTGAGCTGGTAGGGGCCGCTGCGTTTTGAGGGATGCCTGAACCATAGCTTACAAGGGCACTAGCGCTGGGGAACAATGCAAATAAGGATACATACCCGTACCTGGTTTAAACCCTTATCGTATTCTATTCTCTCTTTTAAAAGGCTGTGAAGAAAGGTTATTCCAGAGCTTACACCCTCCATATCACCGCGCTGTTTGTCACGCCCAGGACAACAGGCGCGCAAGTGGAACTTACAGAAGAGCAACTTCATCTGTGGCCGCTAGATGCCGAGAAAGAAGTGATGCCCAAAGACAACTTTCCCAAAGGCAGTCGTGCCCATATCACCCTGGGCACAGCAGCTGATATACAAGATGTCCAGACTGGTGTTGACCTGTTGGAGTTCATCAAATTGCAGCAGACAGGGGGTGAAAAGGAAGATTTTGGTGAAATGTATAGGGGTAAAATCCATTACTATGAGAATGGCATGTGGATGTTGACCCTGTCCAGAAAGATTGAGGTGAAGACCATATTTTCAGGATACTATGGGAAACCAGGGGTGACGGCTCCCCAGCAGGGAAGCAAGAAGGTATTTCTACCCACATGCGAAATTATGTAATAATGAACAAAACAAGATTTTGGTTTAACAGTACTTAATTTTTAAATGTTACAATAAAGCAAAAAAAAAACTATGGGGTCTTAAAACCTTAAGAATAACATTACAGCAGCTTGACAGATGAAGCCCATGCGCAGGAGGCAGGTATACTTAGTAGTAGTCATGTGACCCACAAAGCTCTCGCCAGCACATAATAATAAAAATATAGAACACAGCTGTGTCTAGAACCTATTACTAGACAAAAATCATCTCCGTATAAAAATGTGAGCCCCTAACCGCCATTATTCAATTCCTAGGGTTTCAAGCCCTGCTTTACAGGATTGTTTCCTGTTACAAGAGGGAAATCAGTGCCTTAACGAAACTATTTTGTTTTATCTATTTAAAAATATTCGCCTGGAAGTCAGAGGCAGTAAAATCTGGCATATTTAACTATAAAGTTGTCTTATTGTTCTCTACAACAACTAAAATGTGTAATATTTTGTAGTTCTACCTTACAAATGTAACATTTGCAGATTAATGTTATATACCGAACCCCACGTTGCCCCAAGACATGATCATTCTCTGACTGAAAAATGAGAACTAACTGCTTGGGACTAAATTTAAATAAATTTTACGGTCCTCTTAGGCCAATTCAAAAAATGTAACTCAGAATTACTGATCTTCTAGTTGCCATTCGTTTCCTTCAACGTGAGCTACTAAAAGCACCACTAAACGGAAAACACTGCAAAGAATAATATACAGAATTACTTTAGAGACTACTTTCCTCACTCTACGGCATCTATTCACTAAAGAGGGCGATTGCAGGAGTTGCATATATGAACTCCATTATAGCCATATACTTATGAAGGGCAAACCCATTGTGATCGATAATGGAATACAGTAGGACAGCCTGTTGGCCATCAAATGTACAACTGGTAAGAAGACCAAAAATACTCTATTTCTAATGAAGTTCTTCCAGCCTGCAGATCAGCAATACTAAATGTGTTAATGTGAGTTCCACCTGTCCAGTGTGCCCTCAAATTTAGGGAAACATTCAATTTTAAATTTAGCCCATTAGATGGGTGGAACAAGAAACTCTGAGCTTGGTGGCTCAAAATATAAATGACATTTTTTAAACAAAAATTTGTACTTGAACTACTTTACAATGTATTGCTAACATTTAAATTTTTAATGAAGGTTGGATCGCGTTTTAAATTCATGTTCTTTTTATTTCATGGGAATCGTGAAAATATTTACACAGTACTTTATGGTGCGTCTGTTTAAGGAGACACAGCGATTCCTTTGTTTCTGTAACTGCCTAGCAATTCTGCATAATAACTGAAACCTGAAGCAGGTTCCGCAAATAATAGATTTTTTGGTTTAACATAAATGCAGCAGAGGTGTAAAACCCGGTGTTGACCTTAACTAATTATAGAGGATCTCACACGAAAACTCTGCTACAGAGACCGACCAGCACACATGACCTTTTTAAGGGGGGTACTAAAAAAAAAATTATCAGTGTTAGTTTGATTTAAAGAAACATTAGCTCATTGCGATTTATGTAGCAATTTGTATTTGTAACATAAAAAAATACTCAAAGGGAAGTTCTATACGTGTTATTGTGCCAAACATTTTATCAAGTACTTGTTTTTAAGAAAAGTTACTTATTTTTGGTGTAACAAAATTATTGAAAGGCTAATATGTTCTTGGTAACTGTATTCATAGAAAAAATATGTAAAATGATTAAACTTTTGATGTCATCCAACTACTTAACAATAAACAAAATACAAATATTGCATGGATTTTATTTCTTTGCACTTTTAAGTACTTTAAGAACTACGCTAATTTCCCCAAGCCACGTTTCCCCAAGTACCAGAGACTCTAAAGACTGTGGAGCTCAGGCTAAGATTTGGGGCATCTGCATTTCCGGAGTGGGTTTATGTGGGGCGTTTTACTCTCCATTGGGTCAGGACCTCCATGGCCAGCATTTGCACCAGGATCTGATATCCGTCACGTTTCAGCCAGAAGTCAAGGAACTGCCCATGTTTACCATCCTCCCTACAGTACAATAGCGACCCCCTACTGGGCTGAGGTGGACCGAGTGCAAATACTGGGCTGTGTGCAAAGGACGGCCTGATGGAGAACTATATGTGGTTTGCTGTGACTACTGGATGTAGCCACAACGCCAACGCAGCTCCGGTGCAGCGGCATCCCCTCTCTACAACCCTAGTTCTGTCTGGCACTGAAGGGGTTAACCGCTTTTGTCCCAGCAGGAGGAAGCATAGTTTGGCGGGAGTACCCAGGGCGACCTGTCACATTGGACAGAGCCATTAGTGGTGGGCAGGGAAAGTACTAAACACATTATATATTAACGGGGAGACCCATTAGCCACCCGAAGATTTTTGGTACTTCAACCAGACGAGCAAAACCCCAGTTCCTAGATATGGTCACCGGTAAAACGGAAAAAACATGATGGTGTTCCTTAGGACTCGACAAATCCCAGGAGCCAGGCTGCCATGGCGAGTGAGAATTTTGGCCTGGCGCCTAGGTCAGGGGGGTGCACCGTGCCGCCTTGCTCACAGTGCAGCATCACACCGTGCTTTTGCGACGGGGAACCAGCGACACTTACTCAAAAGGGCGGAAGCTTCTCCTGCAGCAGCCAGCACCAATAGAGAGACAGGGGAGGGACTATCTTGCCATCTACCACCTCTCTAATTCTCCCAGCCACTCCCCCAAGTGTCTGTCTTGACACGCCCCTTCCTTTCTGTTCCTGGCCTGCTTCCGCTTGTCTGGCCCGCCCCATGTTGCATCTTCTGGAGTTTCCAGCTCTGCTGAAGGTAACGAGGAGGAAGAAAGAAGCTGTCTGGGAGTGAGGTGTAATGTGTAATAGCCGTCTATGATGGTCCTGATACGTGATGCCTGGGTGTGATAGGAGTGAGTTGTGATGTGTGGTGGCTGGGTGTGATAGGAGTGAGTTGTGATGTGTGGTGGCAGGGTGTGATAGGAGTGAGTTGGCATATGTGGTGGCTGGGTGTGATAGAGCCTCTACTGACTTCAATAGGGGAGCTACTGAACATATGTACTGTCAATCCTGGGGGTAATGAGACAGGCTACATAATAATGATTGCATGAAAAAATAATTAAAGCGACTAGACTGTCCACTTAAGAAGAGGTCTGCTCTGAAAGAGAAGCTTGCAGCCACTTTTTACCACACAGCTTCAAAAAAAAGGGAGGGAAAAAAGTTCTATTTTTCAGAACCCTACCATATAAAGTCTATTTCACATTTTACAGTAATACGTTTTATTCAATCATCTATTTAGCGCAATACATTTTATACACTGTATTTATAAAAGGACTACTGTATTTTTATTTGTATTTAATGCCTTTATATACACAGTTCACCTTGTAGCGAGGACACATTGACCGATCAGCAGCCTGCGAGACGGGGCTCAGTTGTAATAATACTGATTGTACCGCATAGTTTGAAGCACGGAATCCGGATGATTCTTACCTCAAACCATGTGTCGGCCTTGGCACCCAAACCTAGAACCCAGAACACTGGTATCCAAAACATACATCATTTTATATACAGTATACGACTTAAGTTATTAAGACTATTGTCTCTTAGGATGTGGTTTTATTATAGCTCCAGTTTTCATATTAAAAGATTTGTTGGTGCAATTAAACTTATCACGATACAATGTATATTTTTACATTAAGCATACAGAAGAAAAATACATTACCTATACCTATGCATAGCTAAACAAGAAGGGCATGACAATTTGCCTTGTAAACGTACTTGAAATATACAGCATAAAATGTGTCCCCAAGCCTACATCATCATCTGATTAAATGGGGTTCATGAAAAGGGCAGTGGAAGAAAAAGATGTATAACCACCAGTCAATGTATAAAAAAATTGGTGCAGATTCTCAGTTATACCGTTAATATCTCTTCCCAATATACACAGCATATAGAATATATAATGCATATCAGGGCTTAGAGATCCAGGTTTTTGTTTTTTTTAACATAGGACTCAAGCACCTTCCAGTTTGTTGATCTGCCTATACGGGCAAAAAAAAATGCGACACAATGCAGACTTGTGAATCCATTTCAGTGAAATTCTGCAATATTTAGTTGAATTAGCACAAAGAGGGCCAAGAATAAAGAGCGTGCCGCGACTATACTGTACACACGTTGGCCGGACCCACGGAAGATCCCGCAGTCAATCTGTACATCTCTACAACGCATTATAATTTCCTGCTCATTTACGAAAAAGGTTATTTCCAGCTTTTGATGGATTTCCAAGAGCGTCTTGAAAGAACAAACGTTCTCAACAGATTTGTATCAGGCTTTTTTTAAATTTTATTTGTTACGTTAGTTCATGCTGTGTTCAAAATATCCTTCACACACGAGCACACAGAGGTATTTAACCGAGATGGATTTGAAATAATAATAAAAAAACACTTCTAGAATTAACAGAGGGTCATGGCATCGCCTCGGAGAAGTCTGATTAAATAATGTCCATATTCCAGGTTAAAACACTTGAACAAAGGAAAAAAAGATGAGGGGCAGGAAGGGCCGGTCATAAGGAAGAAAGAGAGGTTGGGCAGGGGGCAAGTTGGTCTTGTGGATTTTAACCGAACTGGAAGAAGAAATTTCCTGGACCAGAGGCTGAAAAAAAGAGGAGACCATTGATTAATGGATGCATTTCGTTTTGACATTGGCATTGTTGTGTCAGGTATCTGAAATATAAGGAAGATTTTCTTTTATTATCTCCACTTATTATTCCTACAACTATAAATAATTTGAATTTGCTATCCTAATGTTGCATTTCACAGATGGAAGTGTAGAGTCCCCGATACACAGAACACATCGTATGTTTTGTCCACATAATGGTGTCAGGAGAAGAGACTCCCCGGCTGTGCCAGATGACACCGGCAGCGGGCTCTGTACCGTTATACAAATGTATACTGAATAACGCTTTCACCGATGAATGGCCTATATTATCCAGATATACCCTGCATTACTGGGCTGGCCTAGGACAGAAATGCTTTTGTTCAACAAAACACTGTTTTAAGCATTTTTTTTCTTAAAAGCAAAAATACTGTATTTGCTCAATTATAAGATGACCTCCCAAAATTTGTATATTTGTGGGGGGAAAAAAGCCTAAATATAAAAAACTACCCTATAGGAAAAAAAAAAGTTTTTATTTCCTTTTATTTGCCACTCTGCCCCCAGATATGCCTTAGACCCCCTAATTGCCACTCTGAAAAAAAACCTTGTCTTATAATCGAGCAAATATGGTATATGCATCTATGCTTTTGTAATTTTAAGAGAAATTGGATATTATATTAAATAGTACAAATAGATAAAATGTGAACAAAATGTAGAATTGTATAGAGTTGGCTAAAGTTCTCTTTTCCAGATTTAAAAAACTTTTCTAAAAAGACAACCAAGTTAAATATAGACAGATATTACCATAAGTCGGTTAGGTCCAAAACACAACTATCATCACAAAAAGGATGAAGCTTCTCTGAATCAGTCATTATATGCACAGGAACACAATGGTATATTCTAACAATAAACATAGGCCAATGTTTCGTCATCCGGGAGCCTGTCACATAACGTACGCACAGAACCCATGAACATGAGTATTCGCAGCGCTGCGAGAGATCTGCAGCTGTCTCACCAACACTGCCTGGCCTTTTCCCAGCTGTCTGGATACATTATTGTGAAACCGACAAACTAAATGACCAGAAAGTACGCGGACACTTATATCTCCTCGTTAGACATCACAGTCCATGGACATTAATATGGAGTCAGCACCTCATTATAGCTATAGCAACTTCAAACTCTAGTGGAGATCCATCCCAAAAGAGGACAGGTAATGTTCCCAAGCTACGAGCTTCGGCTCAGCAGTCCCTCTCTGTGAGTGCGCATGGTCTACAGCTTCATGGCTGAACTGTTACGAGAGATTTCACAAACTGGCTTGTGGCATTCCGTTTAATAAAACCTATTCTAATGCCAATGTTTAACGATGGAGATGGCTGCCTATGTGCTTAATTTTATACATCATCTGTTAGCAACGAATGTGGCTGAAACACCCAAACTCAATAATTAGGAGGGGTGTCCACATACTTTTGGTTATAAACAGTATTTCAATTGCCCTCCGATAGACACGTTGGCGTAGGAAACTCAGTAGATGAACAGGTAATGCGTTTGTAACAATAGAAAGCATTCCCCAGAACATGCATAATAAATATAAAGTCTCACCTTCAAAACTGAAACCTCCAGGGCCATTGAAGAAAGCCTTAAAAATATTGTTGGCATCAAAATCTGGTGAGACAAGGAGGCAAAACAGAGTGGTATGAGGATATAAACAATCTAATAATGAATGTACTATAAGCTACACAAGAAATCGTTGCTTTGTGGAAAGCTTATTTTCAACCTGGAAGTCCGATCAGATACTTTATCCAGTGCAAAACCTGGGCTTATCACTTTGTAACATTACTGAACTTTTGGAATTGAAAGGGTTAAATTGGCAATGCTATACCATTTTTTTAAGCCCCCTGCAGATAGGCTAAATTAATATTTAAACGTTCTATGGCGTGTATGTTTCAGAATATACTAGTAGAAAGTGCGTCCACATATCCCTGGGAAACCTACCTCCCATGTTCATTCCATCCTCTTCGAGGTCCTGCCCGCTATCGTAGCGAGCCTTCTTCTTGGGGTCAGATAAAATCGTGAAAGCTTCTCCTACTTCTTTAAATTTTTTTTCTTCTTCTTTTTGAATTTCGGCTGCGGCGCCACTATGTCGATCTAAAGAAAGGTCCACAGAGAAACGTAATTTACGTATGCATCGGTGGATCTCGGGTCACAGGTAACGCTGGTTGTGTAGCTATAACGATAGTTATCTCTGCTTTTCTAGCACATTATACACAATCAGGACAGAATAAAGGGTTTGAATCTGTCTATCTCAAAAGGGATTCACCAAAGGAGGAGATCTAGTGTAGTACAAGAGGTTGTACCCTAAAACTAGAGGGTTAAAAAGGTTTAAATGTAAGGGGGTTTTACGTCATTGAGATGGTGGAATAGCCCTCCAGCAGAAGTGGAAGAGCTCACTACACGGAATAAATTAAAATATTCGTGGATTAGATACGTAAGGCTACCCTGAATACAAGACCAAAGAAGGCTTGGGGTTTTCCAACCAATTAAAAAAAAATGGGAAGACTAGATGGGCCATATATTTCTTTTTAGTTGTCGACTTCTGTTTCTTTATGACCCTGAAATCATGAACTATATTGTTTGACAGACTAACAGGATACTCGTCATCGAGCACTTTTACAAAAGTCGTGAGATCAGGTTTCAGAAACAAACCTCGTCAGAGATGGATACAGATCAAACTAATCTTAGTCTAGTACACCTTGTCAGGCGACCATTGCGTTCCCCTTGCATTACCCGGATGATGCATTAGTGCTCGTTTCCTATAGGCCTTCTTTATCTCATCTTCCGAAGCATTTTTGTCCACACCCAGTATCTTGTAATAATCTTTCCGCTTGCTCTTCTTTAATTCCAGCTGTGCATTCTTAAGGAACTGTTTGTGTTCTGCATCGAGATGGAAACCCAAGAGGGACACCGTTATAGAAAAGATCCTTTGTCTCCTACATCAATGTTTTGCTGATAAGCGAGGGCTCATCTTGGTACAATGACACCATTTCACGGCCCTTACACAATGATACACAAAACCTGGCTATAAACTCAACATCTGGCTGGACTCCAGAAGGACGTCGATTGTGTCCACTGCACGGCTTAAAGTGTGTAAAGCACTAAAGAAATATTAAACTACATGGATGTATAGTGCAAACACTCGAAAATGAAGAAAAAGATCTGTCTGAGCACTCAAATAGTCATTTTCTGAGTACTTCTCACCTTTATATATTATTTATTTTTTGTTTTAGTCCTGTTGTCTCTAAACACATAAATGTAACTCAAATATGCCGTTTGACATTGACAAGAAGCCCTATCCAACATACAGAGAGAGGAGCGCTCCGTAAAGAGCATAAAAGTCACACACATTACAATTCCTGGGGTTCTTAAAATAATAATGACCAAGAGTTTAGTGCGCACCCAGTAAATACCATTTTATTTATTATTGTGTTCTTACCTTTTGTGTTTTCTGTTTGATAAACCTTTTCGTAATCCCTGACTGCTTCTTCATACTGCTCTGTGCCTGTATAGCTGAGAATCAGAATTGGGAAAGTCTATGAATACAATCTGATTATACTGACATTCCCAACAGGTTCCAGTACACCTTCAGTGAGTAACGTACTTGGGGGCATTTCGGCTGCGTACGATGCGGCTGCGTACGATACGGCTGTGTATATGATACGGCTCAAGATACAGTCGAGACGGATCTCATGACCTTGCTAAAAAAGCTAATCTTATTGGAGGTTATCCTCTTAACGGCCTAGGTCAATGAAGTGTATTTTTTTTTACATGTAAAAACACTGATGACCGTTAAATATTACATGCTATTTTGTCTTAATGGATTATAAGATAGTCAGTGTATCTGTGGGTTAGCGTGTGCCGTTGTGCCCCTTACTAATTCTCTCATACGTTCACAGGTGGGTATTCGTCAAAGCTCCTTATGGCAGTTTCCCCGGATTCTCAAAGACGGCTCTGGGACACATCTGTTAGAATTTGGAAAGCCTCTAATCCCGACATCTGGAGCGTAACCTACCACTGTGCCCTTCGTAGATACGCCTTGATGTAAGTGTCATCCAGTCTAATGGCGTTGGTACAGTCTTCAATGGCCTCGTCTAGTTTCTTAAGCTGTGGAATACAAAATATAGAAATTGAAATAAGCACAAGCAGGAAATAAAGCTAAATAAAAAGTGACTTTAGTGGAATGGAATGGAAAACTCATCCTCCCTTTAGTACTACAGAAGGGTGAGTGCATTTTACACAATGACCCTTCAGACGCTTAAATAAAATGCTGTAAACACTATGAAAAAAGCTAAAAGGGAGAGGAGAAAACAGACACCAAGTACAAGAAGAAGCGTGCGTCCCGCATGACGATGGCAAACAATGCGTCAAATTATAAAAGGCCATTTCAAGGTCCTTTTCAAAAAGGTAAAGCGACCTCAGATTTGTGATGAATGTTTTAGGACTACATAGTAACCAAAAAAAAAAAGGGGGAATCCGGTGTAGTTTGTAGCAGCCAGGCATTGTATACAACCTGCGACTTCACCCGCAGCACACACACACACAACACACACACACACCTGTGAAAAGGCTCACCTTTGCGTTGACAGTGCCACGGTTACAGTACAGTTTGGCATTGGTTTTTATATTATTAGGATCTATGGCAAGTGCTTCAGTGTAAAGTCGGTATGCCTGTTCATAGTTGCCATCTTTAAAAGCTTGGTTGCCTTCTTCCTTCTTGGCTTTTAGTGCCTTTGCATTCTGAAACAAAAAGCAGGATTATTCTGGTATTCTGGTTAGGGTCTCACATCATTAACACTAGTGGACCATTTTTAACTCATTGTTCTCCATATAATGGAAAAGATAGTATAGCAGTTTTTCCATGAATTTTCAGAGAGCCACAGTAGACCTTTGTGCATTTAAATGAAAAGGCAGAAGCTCAAGGGAAGAGATTGTTACCCGATCTGATATCTTTTATACGGATCAGGTTTTGGAAAGGAAGACGGGATGTGAATAGTAAATTTATAATTTATATGTCACGCCGGTGAACATTAGAGAAAGTAATACTTAGCGATGTGATTTTCAAAACCAAAAAAGCTACCACAGGAGTCCGTGGGCTTCAGATCCCTCGTTTATTTAAAGATGACCCAAGCACAGAAAAGCCTATTGCATAGTAATAAATACAATTTAATCCTCAAAAACGGAAATACCGATGTCCTCCTATATGGGTTGCACCTAAAAGAACCAAGGCCATCAACCTTGAGCGTCCTAGCTGAATGGCAAGAAACCGATGCAAAGTCAGGCATTTGGCTCAAAACACATACTCTGCATGCCAAGCGTGCTTTCTGATGGTCAGGGAACATCTTCAAGGCTTGAACGAAAAACTGTACTGCTTTCTCAATGCAATCTTCATAATACAAGCAGAGACCTCTCACATACAACGCATCTGCATTGGTGGAGTCCATACGCAAGATATCACTGTAAGAAAAGAAGAGCAATCAGTAAGTTTGCAAAGACAGCACGAGATTGTTGGGAAAACTCATCTAAAAACATAAAAGAATTAACATATTACTGAAATGTTAAAGTGGTAAGCATTAAACTGCCATACGGCCAGAGTTCCTACCTGGCCACCGACTGTGCGTCTGGATAGCGGCCGAGCAGAGCCAGGCACTCTGCTTTGAGGATTTTGAAGCGATGGCAGGCAGAGGCCAACTCCAAGGCTCGATCCATGCAGAATACAACCTGTGCAAGACATAACGTCCATCAGAGAACAAGGGAAACGGCACAGGATGCTCAGACTGAATAAGGTCTTGGTAATCTAGCATTCTACATCACCAGCCTGTGACAGCAGCTAAAGAGAATGAAGGAACGGCAGACTGCGACGCAGCCTATGCAACGCCGGTACATTTAAAAAAACTCTCGATTTACAAAAGCGCAACGTTTCCAGAGCACTTTAGGAATCCTCGGAAAATACAAGAACCCGGGGTTTGTCGCATTTTGATTCACAGTCTTTGGAAAGGTGGGGTGAGGAAGAGAGAGGTCTTCAGGACAATTACAATGGCCACTCAACAAAAAAAAAAAAAAAACTATAGGTAGCCGTGATTAAACTAAATTATGCCACAACGACATTTCCATGAATATTAAAGACAGCTGCTGACTGACTATTACCAGATATAACGAGCGATGACCAAAGTCTAGCCTAGGAACACTCTGTCTTTAACAGCACGGTGTAGCCTTACAATCCCACGCAAGAGCAGTGGCTTGTACTCCATATCACTGATTTTAATTCATATTCCAAAGAATCTGCACTAGGGATTCTGTTAGGTTTGCCTTTTATGTATTAAAACTGATCATTTTACATAAAGATACACAGACCCATATTCTTTAAGGTGACCCTACCCTCTCCAAACCCCTCGCGTCAGAGTGAAGTCATAATTATGACATACGATTCCTTTACATTCTTTGTGTGCGCAGCACTAGACTTTGGTCATCACTCATATCTTCATTTTAGCCCTGCCTGCATCACCTTACATTTAGAAGTCCTGATTTACATGTAATTTCACAGAATATTCATAATTTTCTCTGTTTGCGCTTTAATGACACCATTCCTTAACACTATTATTGACTATAATCAAAGAATATTGCGGCCTTACCAAGTCCAGCAATTTGCAATGACACAGACATGACGGGTACGGGTTACCTTTCGAAAGTCCCGCTTTTCAAAGTCAGCTTCAGCAATTTTTTCATACTCCAGGACAGCAGCTGCATTTTTCAGCTGAAAATCAATGAACGAACATAAATAATCCAATACCGATGGAAGTACGGGACATAAAAAAATTGCTAATACATTTTCATTAACAATTGAGTTTGAAACAAATGAACTGGCCTACGAAATTCTTTACAAAAGGAAATCTATATGGCAAGTGCTGTCGCTTATTTTTAAGAAAAATAATCCATTTTGAAGGCTGTCCTAATATGGGGGTCACTGCATTACAGAATCCCAAATGGAAATGGCCAGCGTACAATTGCTCGCATTTATGAAATAACTTGGAGAAATTGTACATTGTTTCCATGGCGATTGTTACACATTGGGTAGTCTTTTTAAATATGGTTTAATGTTATTTTAGAGGTATCAAGAGTATAAAGATCTGCAATTCTGACAGTCAACCCCCTTCACGTCCGGTGACGTACCAGGTACGTCATGCCCAAGTAGGCTCATTAGTTCTGTGACGTACCCGGACCAGTTGCTTGGGGACCTGCCACAAAATGTTCCTGCTGCCTGATCGCTCCATAACAGCAAAAGTGCAGTCTTAAACCCCTTCAATGTGGTGATTGCGGCATTTTAGGGGTTAATACCCTTTTGTACAGGGCTTCCCTGCTGCAACAAGTAAATTTTACTGCAATGTTTAGGACAGACTGTCGATAATTTTTTTTAAATATTTTTCATACTAAATGATGGTTCATTTATGTAATTATCGCAAAAGAAAGCACAACGATGCAAAACAGCCGACTACGTCACTTAAATTAAAAGTTTAACGCATCACGGCATTTGATGCACAATATAATTGTAACTAAATCTAGTTTATTTGCTAGAATCTTGCTGGGTTTGCTATGTTTTATTGAATACTTTCTATAGATTTTCTGTAATTTGTTTGGTTTTGGGAAATCACGTACCCAATAACAAAACAAACAAACAAAAACACGTTACGCACATCTACCTCATATAGAATTATAACACAGCCCCGTATATCGGACAGGTAAGCGCGTTACCTCTTGTCGTGCCTGCTCATTATTTGGTTCCAGTTCCACTACTTTCTGAAAGCATCGGGTCGCTGCCATGGCGTTCCCCAGAGTCAGGTGGCACTTCCCCTCTCGTTGATGGCCCTTCAGGATTACAACGAGAAGAAGCATTTTAGACATTAATAATTAGACATCCAACATGTAGGATTCTTTGGGACAGCACAAATCTAGACTTTTTTTAAGCCAACGTCCATAGCATGCAGTGATCCCTTAAACAGCAGATAATCAGATGTATAGAGAAATGACATTTGTTCCTGGTTCGAGGTAAAGAACATCAAAAATTATCCACACGCGACCTTTTACTTGCTTTAAGAAGACCAACCTTTACAAAAGTGTCATCGAGCCGCACCGACTGCTGGGCGTCTTCTAGCGCCTCCCTATACTTCCCAAGCATCATCAAGGTGGCTGCTCTGTTGCCATAGTAACTCGCATTTTTACGGGACCAATCTTAAAAAAAAAAACAAAAACAAAAACAAAAAACAGTGAACATTGATGTTTTAGAAATGTTAGATACAAACAGATAAGCATTATGTTCTTAACATTTACATTTTCCCCCAGTCACCATGGAATGATACCAGCGACATCAGACAAGAAAAGCGACATTTATGAAAGTCAGTAGCTGAGGGGGGGCACAGAACGGAAAAGAAAACACTCAGCAGCCTTATTATTATTTTATTTATCCAGCTGGTCTTTCATAACCTTTTTGACTACTCTGAAACGTCTTAAAATAAGAATGTTTTCTTTATCGTGTTTGCGTAATCATACCTCGTCCCAATACAGAGGAAGGCAACAACTGATCCCATTATCAGGAACATTTCATTGGTTGCTATGGCGATAAGATCACTTTCCAAACTATTAGAAATGTAAAGCTTCGGGATCAACTATTAGAAATTTAGTATGCAACAACCTATAAACGAATTAACATTTTATAGTTATAGTTTAAGTTATTTCAATAGAATAATTTAGGAAAGGACATCAACCCTGAGCCCCGTTGGTCGATACCGGTGACATCACAGGCCTCAACGTAAATTAAACATTGGCCTGGTTCCTTGATAAAGGTCCTTATTGAAAAAGTGAGTATGAAAGGATCGCAACGCTAGATTTTTAGTGCTTGAGACGACCCCAATAGTTCCCGGCTGCTTTTAGACATGATCTATACGGCCAGGAAGCAGCTGGAAGCCATGAGCAATGTGCACGTGTTACATGCCGGCGCGAGCAGAGTATTGATTTACACGACAGAGGACCGTACGTACAAACACACACACACACACACACACATATATATATATACACACACACAAATGGTAAATTCTGGCGATTTAACCTTCAGAGCAAAGAATGAAATGACGGAGCTGCCAGGGTTTATTTGCAGTAATTTTGCCTTCCCCGCGTTACTCACCGATGGCTTTTGTGTAATAGTTGTACGCCTCATTATAATTCTTCTGTGCATAAAATACGTTCCCCTTCTCTTTGCACGCTTCAGCTTCTCTGTAAAGAAACACATGGGAAAATATCATTGCTTTGGGTTATTACTTGAAGCAGACCGATTATCGTTACAGGTCAGATCAAACTTACAGAGCAATACACGCAGAAAACACGGTAACCGCATAACGTTTCATGGGTGGGTTTAATACCCCGGTATCATACAACATACTACCCCGGACAGAGGAAGCGCCCCACCTGGCAGGAGACGCACCGCTCTCTGGGGTCCGCAGCTCACGTCACCGCCGAGCTAATAGCACCCCTACCATGCGCAAAGACGGTGAAAAGGCAGCAGCTTGGCGTCCAGAAGACACATCCAGGGACTTGCGGCACCTTTTTTTGCCCGCCCCAGGTGTTTCTGGGTAGGAGGTGTTTGTCTGCGCGCATGATATGATTTTGCTTTCATATGCATTTTTTAACCGGCGTTCTTGGGGACGTTGGAGTATCCCTTAAAACAAGGGGTCAACACGTGAATTAACACACGCACATTAACATACTTACACACAATTGGTAACATTCACATACACTGTGTGTTACTGTATTTGTAACACTTTTATACACACTAACATTTACATACACATACTAACACAAACTTGTTTTAACCTCTATGTGGGCTCATCCTATCCCCGCGCGTCGGGACAGAGGGAGTGAGGTATGGCCCGCGGGTGAGGTGGGGTACAGCGGTGCTTTGTTGGGGGCTCCCCCGCCAAACCCTAGGTGCCAGGAATATTTCTTGTTGCCTTTTGATTAGCGTGCTCTATGCATTGCTCTCCTTTTGATTAGCGTGCTCTATGCATCGCACAGCTCTCCTTTTGATTAGCATGTGCTATGCATTACACGGCTCTCCTTTTGATTACGTGCTCTATGCATTGCACGGCTCTCCTTTTGATTAGCGTGCTCTATGCATTGCTCTCCTTTTGATTAGCCTGATCATTGCACAGCTCTCCTTTTGATTAGCGTGCTCTATGGATTGCATTGCTCTCCTTTTGATTAGCGTGCTCTACGCATTGCTCTCCTTTTGATTAGCGTGATCATTGCACGGCTCTCCTTTTGATTAGCGTGCTCTATGCATTGCTCTCCTTTTGATTAGCGTGCTCTATGCATCGCACGGCTCTCCTTTTGATTAGCGTGCTCTATGGATTGCACAGCTCTCCTTTTGATTAGTGATCATCGCACAGCTCTCCTTTTGATTAGCGTGCTCTATGCATTGCTCTCCTTTTTGTCAGATATTTTATGCTAGAAAACATGTATTCTATATATTCTGTATTTACATGAGCACAAAATGGAGTCAGAGCCATTTTATTTTATTTAATCATGTAGTGATTATTTCTTTTTGTCCTTGTTCCCTCTATAATTGAGAACAAAGAAGTATTCATGTATATAGATGTTTCAGTAAGTATGATACAATTAATATCATCTTCCATGAGAAAGTTAAGGAGTAGACGCTGCATATCCTTGGGAACGTGAATTCGTATGGGGGATACATGGTAAGACTACCAAGTCCTGAGTTACTATCTAGGAGGTAACACCTGGTGATAAGGGTGACCAAGGATAAATTCCAAACACATATGTAATGGTTTTAAGTTAATTCTTAGACCAGAGCGTCTCTCACAGGTAAAGTAAGAAATTACAATGGTGTAAATATGAGTAGAAATCCTAATTTTTATGGGTAAAACCCACTGTTATGATTGGAGAATTCCAATCAAGAGGTGGAGGCTATGATAATAAGCCCTGTCTTTAAAAGCTAAGGTTTTTAATAATTAAGGACTCTCACCTAAGAAACGGACCTTAAAAGAACTGACCCTGTGATAGATAGACCCGGACGGGCTGATTCACCAAATAAACCGCAGAGAATTGGAATTTTAAGATCCTGACACCATATTTCACTCTTGGAGTTACTTTGAGTTCTAACCTAAAGTGATATTCTTTCCATTCAATTTCTTGCCACTGAACCTGGATTAATTTCTACAAGGACCAGTTGGATCACAGCAACAAGTGGTGGTAAATATAATCGTTTTATTATTCTGAATAGAGATGAATTTTGTCTTCTTCATATAGAATTCCCTGTTTCTGGGAAATAATATATGGCATTATTGTATATGGCGGCTTGTGAGACTGCAGCTTATAACCCGTGATAATAACAATAATGAAAAGGTATTTTTACCTGTAGATGAAGTTTGACATTATTTGCATCTATTAGGAACTTCACTAAATACTCTTAGACATTATTAAATTATTTTAATTTGTCATATTAGTTGAACTAATATATAAGAGAGATAGTGATATTTTTATTACTGCCCTGATTATTATCAATTTTTGGTTGCTGAGTGGAATGGAAATTAATTGTGTGTTAGACTCATAAAGTACCAATTCATATTGATAACTATCGATAATATACTGTTTTTCAATTGATTCAATTTTTACATGTTTTAAGAACTTTGTGTTTTATATCATGCACTGTGTGACCCATATACAGATTTTATAAATTGCATTTACAATAAATATTTTTGATTGACTATCTTGGTGATCTATATCTGATTTGAATTATAATTTTCGGCGATCTGAAAGGATTTAGGATCGGAGATAAAATATAGGGTATCTCCTTAAATTAATCTTGTGGATGTGGTACCACAATGATTGGTAGCGTCGTTATTTTGCGTATGTGATAAAATATTGGTTTTGCCTATTTTGTCTCATTAATATCCCTAACATAATTGGAGGCACTGCTGAGATATTTCACGTAAAATAATAATTCGAATTATTGATATACGGTAGTTGTTGTCAATTTCTGTTGTTTCACATAGTATATTTCTGGTACTGTGTATTGTATACTGATCAGTGCATAAAACATGTCTGTGTCCAGCAAATCGAGTGCTACTTCTGGTGAAGATGTTTTGCTGTATAAAGCACAAATGCTGGTACATGTTAATAACATTAAACAGGATGTTATGAAAGGTTATCATAAAAATATGAAAATCAAAGAGAATTATGGAGAGTGGCTCCAATCCCTTAAGGATGAAGTACAAATGACCCTAATTAACGACTGGTCGGAAGGATCACCCTTGGTTGGACATTTGAATACCATTGTTCAAACATCTGATTTGAAGGAGCGAGAAGGGTTAATCCTTTCATCTTGGCCCTATTTCTTTGTATTGGCTTCTCAGTTGTTGCGAGATCGTGAAACTAGAGAAAAAGAAGTGTCTAGTCTCCAGAAAGAGTTGAATGCTTCTAAAGCAGCCCTGGATCAGTTAAATGATACCCAGGCAGAAAACAAACAGTTGAAACTAAAGCTTGATGAATTGACTGATAAGCATTGGGCGCTTCATGGCCAGTACTTTGATGCTAAGAGCACGGTAACTGATTGTCAGTATGATCTTGTTAATTGTCGTAGGGAGATACGAGAACTCCAAGCCAAATTGTCTAACCAGGATAGTGTGCAAATGCCTAAGCTATCTTTGTATGGTGAAGGTGATGAAGGGGTTAAAACCCACACCACCGTAACAGAGTCTGCTGTTCTGAGTGTAAGTAAGCAATTGCAAACTCTACAAGAACAGGTTAATCAGGTGGCTTCTGTCCAATCACAGTGGAATCATAAGGTTAAATGTTCTGATACACGCGATTCCTCTGATTCTGATGAAAATCAGGAGAGTGATGAAAGTGATAGTGAATCTTCCGTTTATTCAGAAGGTCATGTTTCAGGTGAACCCTCTGTGATGTTACAAGGTGCCAATACGGCCAGAACACACAGATCAGACGGGCGCTCCCGTAACTTTAAAGGAGCAGTAAAGGGTACTAAGAAATTACCCGTACCTGTCTATGATGCCCCTAAGGTAATTAAATTCCTTAAGGAGACTGTTGCTGAATTTTCTAAAAAAGGCACAGCTAATATTGCTGACCATTTAGAATCATTTGAAAGGGCAATGCAGTTTTTGGGAATGGATGATGATATCCATAAGAAGCACTATGTGTCGTGGACTTTCTCAAGTCATCACAGACATTACTTTGAAGGTTTACAAAGTATGCGAACCCTTTCTTGGTCTAAAATGAAATATGAGATTAAGTTAGAGTTTGGACAGTATAAAACTGTCTCAGCTGCTAAAAAGGCTGTGTATAATCTGAAATGTAGGCCTCACCAAAGTCCTAGAGAGTTTTTAACTGTTCTAAAGAACGCTTATTCTCTTACAGAACGTAAGCCCAGATATGATTCTCGAGAATTCCGTGATCTTTTCTTCTATGCAATGCCTTCTCCAATTCGGACAAATCTTGCTAGAGATTATGATAGCGATTGTTCATTAGACTGGCTTGTCAATGAATGCATGACGCTGTATACAGTATTGCATGCCAATGATGATTTGCCTGATAAAAAGAATCAGAAATATCATGGACAAGAGGTGGCAGAAACCCAAGCCCATCTGGGATTAGAATCACAGAAAAAGAGAAGCTATGCTGAGGTGGTTAAATCCCCAAAACCTCAGAAACAGGAATCGGCTACAGCCTCACCTGTTGTCAGGCCTAAAACTCTTAATGTGGAATCCCAGGATAACGAAGGAAAAAGTCCTACTGCCAAAAAGAATCCACAGTGGAGAAAGGGTAATTCCCAGTGGAAGAAAAACCCTCAGGCAAGGAGGAAATTTTACAGGACTAATGGGGACAGATCCAGTCAGTCTGAGTCTGATAACTCCCAACAGCCTCAGCCAAATAACTCCAAACCTAACAGGCAGTACAGGAATGGGAAAAACAATTTTCGTCATCATGTCAATCAAATGAGTGACCAAATCAAATTGTTAACGGAGCAAATGACTAAATTAAGTCAAACTGTGGCTACAGCGACCACCAATCCTTTTTTAGGGGTAGGTCCCGCTACAATGCCAGCTCCTCCGCAATAGATCATAACGAAGTTAAAGCCGATGTGGCAATGCAGGGGTGGTTATCAGATGATATAATTCCTAACCCTGTTTTACTTCCAGATCCTCATCATCTATCAGATGATTGTGTTAATAATGATGGTAAAACCTATGTGGTCCCTCCACTTTTGGCTAGGGGGGACGTGTCTGTAACTTTTTCTTCTATATTGCAGCCAGACCAAATGAGTCCGCAAGCTAACTTGTCTTTAAAAGCACCTAGTTCCCAGGAACCGGCTCTGAAGGAGTTAACCGATGAGATGCCGACCGCTAGTAACAGCTTGAATGCTCAAGACATTCCTGAGAAGGAAGAACTAGTGGGTAAGAGTGCGCATACATCAGTACAGGTTGGAACTACTGCCGTGACAGGTAACGTATGGAAGACAAGTGATATGCTGACACATTCTAAGTTCTTATGTGAACTAGAAGAATATGAAGGAAGATATTATGTTTCTGTAAATGTACAGGATTCATTACCACAACCCTTCATGGGGTTAATTGACACTGGGTCACAGGCGACTATATTGTCAAATGTGTACTTTCAGAAGGTAATGGACTTAGCAGCGGAAAAGCCGAAGCTAAGAGATTTTCCAAATACTCTACTGAGTGTTGGAGGTAATTCCCTTCATGTCGTAGGTTCTACCTGGTTAAAGTTTACCATAGGTAATAAGACCTTGAGACACCCGGTAATAGTGGTAAATCTCCCCTATGACCGATTGATTTTGGGTATAGATATACTCAGAAGACTTAATGTAATCATAGATTGTGTGAATGGGATTGTATGGTCACAAACCAAAGTACCCATTCCATATGATAAGTCTCATCAGCAATCCAGGCGTAACTGCCATATGATTGAGGAAAGGCCGGACTCAATTGAAATTCATTTTAGGAATAGTCAGTCATCTGATGTTACTGTTTTGCAGGTTAATGATTTTATTTCCCCTGCAGATGATCATTCCATAAAAGTTCAACCGGAGAGGATCCGAAATGTCTCTCTGGAAGGCGATGTTTTAACCATTTCTCTTCACAGGAATTATGTGGAATCTGTGGAATCAGCAGGTCATGTTCAATTTCTTGACAAAATTGAAAGGGTTAATAACAATTTATTTTTCCCTGTTCAAGTGAATGATCTAGGGAGAAGTAAGAATGCCAAGCTGAACTTAGAGAGTGAAAACAGCTATATTAGCAAGAGTCTGTTAAAGCAGATCGCTAATCCTAAAATGATCCGGTATCTTTCTCCCCAAGACAGGTGGATCCATAATCTGGATGGCGAATCGGATAGCCATAATATTATTGCAAAATGTTTGTTATCCATTTCTATCGGAAATAAGACAGCCAAACATTTGTTTCTGGTGCTGGACGAACCTCGTTACCAGATTTATGTGGGCAATGATATTATACATCGCTTTGCTATCAATTTGGATCTGATTAATTCTAATCTGTGGACCAGATTAAAAGGCGATCCTTGTGAATTTCAGGATGAAGATGAAGCACTGAAATCGGCACAGTTATTGCCATATGCAGTCAGTGTTCAAGTTCCTGAAGATGTAACCATTCCACAAGGGAGCAGTAACTTTCTTCTACCCATACAGGTTAAGAAAGGCCAGAGATTGAGAAATCCTAATGCATTTATCTGTTTATCCAACCGGATGCAGCAGCTAGGTATCATGGTAACACCCACACCAATGATCTGTTTGGAATCAGAAGATCCAAATCAACAATGTGGTATCGTATACAACTTGACAGATGTGTTATGTTATGCGATCATGTATATCCATATTATTAATTTCCATACCATCCAGCAACTATATCAATATCGATAGGTAGATTGGATAGCTATGTTTTAATGTCAAGTGATATTACAAGTACGTATACTCATACTATTCTTCTTTTTGAATATTAAGACAAGGATTCAAGTCCTGAAAGATGTCCAAGAAGGATGTGGCGATTGTCTGGATCGTATTACTCCTGTGTCACGAGATGCGGATGGAACCGATCGCAGAGCCTGGACCATCCTCCGGCATCATGATCCAAGAGACTCCTGGATTCATCCTTACAGAAAAGAGGATCCTATCACAACGTGTGTTTGTCAGCTTAGACCCGAAGATCTCCATCGAAAAACAGTACAACGTTTCATTGATGCAGCTCCCTGAATTAAAGGCCTGGTACCAGATGCATCTTGAAAGAGCACAAAGACGCGTTCAAGAAATTTTGGAACAAGCCAGGAAGCCGTTTGTATCGAGCTCCATTACAATGAATCATCGAGCTAAAAGATTCCTTGTTGCTTTAATTGTCTTTGGAGAACGAAATTCGAGGCTTAAAAGGAGAAATCAATGCTATTCATCGGGAAATGGAACGACAACGAGAGTATTTAGTCGATTTAATGGTTATGGTAAATGATACCATTGTAACCACGAATATGCATTCCAAATTAATCTCTCACTCCATTAATTTGCACCAAAGTCATGAACAATTCAAACGTGAACTTTTGTTTATGCACGACCCGATAATATTCCACACAAATTCATTTTTGGATGAAGTGCAATCTGGAATGACTGATTTAACCAGAGGACACATTTCTTTATATTTCGTGTCAGAGACATCGTTCGTAACATGATAACTGAAATGAATGTCGATACAGAAAGTTTTCATTAATGACTTCTCTTACAGGAGCAAAGGTGTTCCAATCTGTGCATTATACCCCTGCACGTCCCATGTCGGACGATATGGTTTGAAGTCGTTAATACGTATCTGACGCTTGTTTAGATCATTCTAAAGCAAACTGGATTTTGCTTTGTCATAATCTAAAGGGGGGATTATGTCAGATATTTTATGCTAGAAAACATGTATTCTATATATTCTGTATTTACATGAGCACAAAATGGAGTCAGAGCCATTTTATTTTATTTAATCATGTAGTGATTATTTCTTTTTGTCCTTGTTCCCTCTATAATTGAGAACAAAGAAGTATTCATGTATATAGATGTTTCAGTAAGTATGATACAATTAATATCATCTTCCATGAGAAAGTTAAGGAGTAGACGCTGCATATCCTTGGGAACGTGAATTCGTATGGGGGATACATGGTAAGACTACCAAGTCCTGAGTTACTATCTAGGAGGTAACACCTGGTGATAAGGGTGACCAAGGATAAATTCCAAACACATATGTAATGGTTTTAAGTTAATTCTTAGACCAGAGCGTCTCTCACAGGTAAAGTAAGAAATTACAATGGTGTAAATATGAGTAGAAATCCTAATTTTTATGGGTAAAACCCACTGTTATGATTGGAGAATTCCAATCAAGAGGTGGAGGCTATGATAATAAGCCCTGTCTTTAAAAGCTAAGGTTTTTAATAATTAAGGACTCTCACCTAAGAAACGGACCTTAAAAGAACTGACCCTGTGATAGATAGACCCGGACGGGCTGATTCACCAAATAAACCGCAGAGAATTGGAATTTTAAGATCCTGACACCATATTTCACTCTTGGAGTTACTTTGAGTTCTAACCTAAAGTGATATTCTTTCCATTCAATTTCTTGCCACTGAACCTGGATTAATTTCTACAAGGACCAGTTGGATCACAGCAACAAGTGGTGGTAAATATAATCGTTTTATTATTCTGAATAGAGATGAATTTTGTCTTCTTCATATAGAATTCCCTGTTTCTGGGAAATAATATATGGCATTATTGTATATGGCGGCTTGTGAGACTGCAGCTTATAACCCGTGATAATAACAATAATGAAAAGGTATTTTTACCTGTAGATGAAGTTTGACATTATTTGCATCTATTAGGAACTTCACTAAATACTCTTAGACATTATTAAATTATTTTAATTTGTCATATTAGTTGAACTAATATATAAGAGAGATAGTGATATTTTTATTACTGCCCTGATTATTATCAATTTTTGGTTGCTGAGTGGAATGGAAATTAATTGTGTGTTAGACTCATAAAGTACCAATTCATATTGATAACTATCGATAATATACTGTTTTTCAATTGATTCAATTTTTACATGTTTTAAGAACTTTGTGTTTTATATCATGCACTGTGTGACCCATATACAGATTTTATAAATTGCATTTACAATAAATATTTTTGATTGACTATCTTGGTGATCTATATCTGATTTGAATTATAATTTTCGGCGATCTGAAAGGATTTAGGATCGGAGATAAAATATAGGGTATCTCCTTAAATTAATCTTGTGGATGTGGTACCACAATGATTGGTAGCGTCGTTATTTTGCGTATGTGATAAAATATTGGTTTTGCCTATTTTGTCTCATTAATATCCCTAACATTTTGATTAGCGTGCTCTATGCACAGCTCTCCTTTTGATTAGCGTGCTCTATGCATTGCTCTCCTTTTGATTAGCGTGCTCTATGCACAGCTCTCCTTTTGATTAGCGTGCCCTATGGATTGCACGGCTCTTCGCTGAGCTACGCTGCTTCTTGGATTCTAAACGGCCATCAAGTTCTATTGAATGTAAATTCGTACATAATGCGCATTTAATATAAAATAAGTGTAATATGAAGCACAGATACCCGACTTACACATTGTAAACACGTAGGTTTCACGGGATTTGTAAGATAAGCAATAGGTTATCTCACTTTTTGATCTGAACACAAAACTTACACTGTATGAAGTCATAGGACTTTAAAGAAAGCTAAACTGGAGGTAAGTATATGACATATTACCTATAGCCGGGGTGGAGAAAGGGCCAATGTATATGGGGGAGGGGGATTTTGCAGAAATCTAAAGGAAGCTCCCAGCTGTCATATGCATTAAAGCGCATATAGTGACTAGCTATAAGGGAAAGCAAACCTTTTTCATGGATCAATCAAACAAAATACAATCGCAGCCTGAAGAACCAACTGCGGTGTAAAGGCCAGGGCAGAAATCCATGTAGTTTTGTTTCCTAAAGAACGCAATGCAGCATAAGAGAAAAAATAAATGGAAAAAGTAAATGAAATGCTTCTGCTAACATCTTAGTAACCGGGGCTTCTCGGCCCCTTGGATGCGTCGGATTACTGTGCAGCCAGCAGCTAAGAAATCTGATGACAGCCTCAATCCATGCGAATAACAGGGGGGTTTTCTGTACCCCAAAGCGTAGGATACAGAATATCCAGCGATCCCGTGTGATCCGTAAACGTGCTTTATGTGGCGGATCAGTACACTGGGTGATATATAAATATAGGGATCGGTTAAAGCAGCCAGACTGAATAACATCTCAATAATAAATGATTATAAACAAGGGACTGACTACCGGTACCGGCACATCGGGGAACTCACGCGGTGTGGAAATGACTGCTTCCTGCTTTACATTGCTGTCATCATACACAAGACTCTCAGCCTGGGCTTCTGCTACCAGTATGTTCTGGCTCATTCCCTGCTTGAATATAGGTGACGCAAGCACATCTTAAAGTAATGCCAAGTTAAGGTTTCCCTCAGATGTTAAATCCGGCGGGTAACCTCATAGAATATTTATGACGGGCTATTAAAGAGTTGGTGAGCTCATTCAGAAAGTTCCCAGATGGGGACATTACTAACAGCTTTGCTACAGATTCCTTTTTTATCATTATGTTTTACAGTAGGGTTTGTAAAGTGTTAATGGTGGTTTGCCAGCCAGTGATCAGATAGTTAACCTGTATGAGGGGGTTCATAATTAGGGGCCAGTCTTGTTCTACAATATTCACGATGGGCTATTTAAGGGTTAATATTTCAAGCGTCCCAGTGCGCCCAGGTATGAATACGGGATACAAGAGGTTAATACGCGTGATACACGGATACACAGCACAGGAACGCGCCCGAGGAAAAAACACTTAAAGCGAATCCTCCCGTGACTATCGTTTACAATAGCAGGCAGCGTGAGCCTCGATACACATCCAATATAGTATCGCGTTAGTCGGTACATCCGTGGTCTGTCGGTACAAAAACGCGGCTGCTTTTCATAGAGGGCCTTCGGTTTCACGCCAGCTTCCCACGGGACCCGGTTAGCACCCACCGACCCTCAAAACCGGCGACCGGTTTTTGTATCCGCATACAGACCCGCGAGCCCGTCTCCCAGGCGAGTGCTCGTAGCATTTATACCTCTCCCGTTCCTCAGCGCTCCTCTCCGGTTCCTCTGGTGTCATCATCACGTCGCAATCCGCGGTGGCTGCCATCTTACCGCCGGCTTAGAGGGGAAGGAGAAAGAGAAGCGACTTCCGGGTCTTCCAAACGAAAGCGAGTGTAACCCTTCTAACACCATAGAGACAAAAAGCCGTGTACAGACACACCGGAAATCCCCTGCCCGTCATCTTGGAAATGGCAGCGGCCCCGCTTCCTACAATTAAAAAAACGTTAGGTTTCCATGAATACGAAGGTGAATTGTAATAAAAGTGTATTTTATTAACGATTTATGCTTTTGTTTCAAAACGTTTCCCCCAAAATATCCAGTGTTTTTCTTGGAACCCTCCTCTGTGGAGCTCGAAATCTGTGTATAGTGCGTAGAAAACCAGTTTTAATACACAGCCCTAGGAACGATGTTTATATGCGTTATATATATATGTATGGGTTGGCTAAATTAATGTTAATCACATGACGTCATGGTGGGAATTATACAATCCGTTATATTTCAAATTAATCTTCCTAAAGTCTTTCGAAATCTCAATGATAATCTGTCACTAAAACGAACAACCCCAGTACCGCCAGGCGGCGCTGCTCCCGTGGAAGTCGCTTCAGGTCTTCAGCCCGTTTCCTCTGGCCCAACCTCCATAACCTGACTGGAAACCGGAAGAATTTGGAAGCTCATCCCGGGCTATTATTATTGTTATTATTTAAGGTATGTGCGTTTTTGCTTTAAATCTACCAGATCCGCATCGGTGACGGGTCGTAGCTGCAAAAATACATTCAAATTATCCGTGCCCTTCTATGGCGGTCGCTGTGGACTCACCCCTTGGTACATAGACCATGTCACTCTGTTCCTACATCTGTAGGTAAAGGAGGAGAAGTGTGAGAAGAAGAGGCCATCATCTAAAACAAGAGGGTCAGAGGTTTAGATGTAATGTAAGGAAGTTTTACTTTCCTGAGAGGGTGGTAGATAAATGGAACCGACTCCCATCCGAAGTGGTAGAGGGTAATACTGTAGGGGAATTTAAACATGTATGGGAAAGGCGTAAATCAAAGTCCTGACCAAGGACTGATTAAGACGTGAGTCGTACATCAGGAAAAACGGGCAGATTAGACGGGTCGATTACAAGCCGTCAAATTCTAGATATTCAGCAGCTTTATCCGTGAACAAAAAACTTAAATATACACAAAAGTGAAAAAATAACGGTGCCGTGATGAAGATGTGGAATTACAGGAAAATGTTGGTTATGTCAAATGTGGTGTTATCACCATGGCAACCAGCAGAATGGTCAGCAGTAACACCGCATTGGTTGCTATAGTGATGAGCAACCGCTTTTCAAGCTTCGCGCCAGAAAATATCACTATATATAATATATATACGTGTAATTTACCTATAATTTGTCTGTTTTCTTATGAAATGATTTATTAGTTCCGAGGGTATCTCGCACGGTTCCCAAATTCAAGACACCATTCTTTATTGTTTATTGTTTATTCTAATTATATTATAATTGTGTGTAAATATATAAATATATATATATATATATATATATATATATATATACTGGCTTGTGTGAATGTACAGGGTTTTTTATTTTTTATTCTTAAGACAATTTTGGCCCAATAATCGTAGCCACATTCATTTAATTTAATTTAACAATTATTTTTAAGAAAGTATGATTCCTGCCATCTCCCCCAATATGTCACGAAGCAACGGTGTAATTGATGTCTTTGTTTCTTGCAGATCTGCGTTGAGATGGGGAAGAGCTGTAAGGTGGTATTATGCGGGCAGCATTCTGTAGGAAAAACAGCCATTTTAGAGCAACTTCTATATGGAAACCATGTGGTTGGTAAGTAAAGGAGATTTATTTCTTTCCCATGTGGTTGGTAAGTAAACGAGATTTCTTTCTTTCCGTCTGTTGTAACGCATGAGCTGACCGGAGAGTTGTTGTTCATCTTGCCTGTTGAATGGCGTCCGTGGGAGCGTCTCCTAGAAGAACTGACGGGATGCGGAGACTCCAGGAATCTGACAGATATGACTATTATACAGGGCCGGCCAAGCTTTTACAGCAACAGACGCTCTGCTGACTGTAGTGCAGATGGTGAAATGGGACTGCAGCTTTAGCTCATAAACTCTAATGCTCTCTATGATGCCAGGTAGTAGTAAATAGGATTATATGTTGACTCTCACAATCACTGTGATGATAAGTCACACAACAAATGCTACCGATATAGAACTTAAAATCCATCGCTAAAAACTTGGCAGTTTGACTGAAGGAACTTAACCAGTCTGTGAGAAATGAGTTATCCCGACTTATTGCTTTGAGCTTCTAGATCATCCCAAAGTGGCTCTATTGCTTTGCCAAGTCCTGTGTTTTGCAGTAAACGTAATGAATGGATGCACTTTAATGCTTCTTCTAAAGTGTGTTTGATGGTTGGAGTGTCCCTGAGCCATGTGAAAACCGGTAGTCTAAGAAGAACCGGTAGTCTAAAAAGAGCGAAATGTTATGTCCCAGGAAATGACTCTACTTAGTAACTACTATGCAAGGATTGATTGAATGAAATCTTTTGCAGGCTCAGATACAATGGAGACCCAAGAGGATATATACATTGGATCGGTGGAAACGGATCGGGGAGTACGGGAACAAGTTCGCTTTTATGACACCCGTGGATTAAGAGATGCCGTTGAGCTGCCCAAACATTGCTTCTCAGGGACAGACGGTTATGTTCTGGTGTACAGCGTGGATAACAAAGACTCCTTCAAGCGAGTGGAGGCTCTCAAGAAAGAAATCGATAGATCCAAGGATAAGAAGGAGGTAACCTTTTGTGAATACCTTGATATCCATAGCCTGTCTGCAGTGAGTGCCCCCATATAAAGAACACAACCATTGGTTGGAAAGAACGCCAAACTTTAGAGCGCTAAAAATATTTTCAGAACCAAATCCAAGGCCATTAGATTCTAAAACTGTATTGGCAAAAAGACCACACCAACTCCTAGGCTTCTTGTGCGAATTAAACTTCAGTAAACTGGGAGCGCGCATTGATGCTTTAAACTCACCAACCATCCAACCATTACAAAGGGACCGTTTAGTGACTTTCACCAGCAAAAAGGACTAAGGTTATCCTAAACCTCCTTCCATTAACCTCTCTGCATTAGTTATAAATCACATTAAAACATTTTATTATTATTATTATTATTTATTGTTTTATATAGCACCATCAAATTCCATAGCACTGTACCATTTATTACAAATATGTTAAAAACAACACAATATATCAGCAGTTATATGATCTGTTGATAAATGATAAGTTTACTTTTGGAGACGGATCCCTGTTAGTTTCATAGCGTTTGAAGCAGGTACAGTAGGTGACCGTCAGAGGACACAGCAATTCATCATCAACTATGAGCGTTTTAGTAAAGTGCATTGCACGTGGTCTGACCTCTTTCTCACCTCTAAATGATCTTATCTTCAGGTGACCATTGTGGTTCTGGGGAACAAGTCTGACTTACAGGAACAGCGACGGGTGGATCACGATGCTGCACAGCAGTGGGCCAAGGCTGAGAAGGTCAAACTGTGGGAAGTGTCTGTAGCCGAGAGGCGCACACTTATTGAGCCTTTTATTTTCTTAGCTAGCAAAATGACCCAGCCCCAAAACAAGTCTGCTTTTCCCCTTACCAGGCGAAACAAGGGCAGCGGATCTCTGGACAGTTAGAGCTCCACATCCGTCTACCTTTTCTGTCACAATGCATGCTTGGCTATGGATTGGGAAAACCATTCATCGCGCATGCAGCAGTTATTACCTTCTGAGATTTTTTCCCAACACATGTCGAGAGGGTAGAGGGCTCCTCGTTTTCCGTAGTCTTACAGAATAAAAGCTCATCCTGGCGTATTTTTTATAGTTTGCCTGCTGAATGGACACGTTTTGGTCCATTGCAGATGCTGATTCTTTGTAAGAATAGAGTTCATAGAAACAGCTTGTCCCAGACTGATCATTTTTTATTGAACCAGCTATATATATAATAGCGTGTACCGTTTTATCAATGTTCTTGATATGCATTATATGTATATATATATGTATACTAAATGTTTTAAAAACAGTGGCTGTCTTTTATTTTGGTTCAACGCTTACACATTTCTTTGAAAAGAAAAATTGACTGTGCTGCTTGTGTCTAATGAATCTTTAAGTTAAATCAAAAGTTTAAGTGATGATCGTTCGCAAATCGCAAATCAGTCCCACAGATTGTGCTACTGGGTAAGTAACATAGCCAAGTAAAATTAGCCAGGACTCGTCAAACTTAGGGTACCTTGACATAGTGGTGGGCTAGGGCATACAGTGTGACAAAATCTCCAATATTTATGCCTTAGATAGATGTTTTTGGAATGATATTCTCGGGGTATGCGCTAGACCTGGGTATGCGACAAAATTTGCCAGTTTTATCAATTCATATGAACTTTACCACAAAAACCCAGCAAAAAGGCTATGAATTTGTGTCCAAAATTCACAACCTCTCCCACACTCTCTGAATGTCTCCCTAGCGTCTCTCCTGATTGTGGGATCGGGAAAAGAGACGAAGCTTTGCAATTTTGCCCTAAGATAAGCTCATGTATCTGTAGATAATATATCGGTGCAGTGACCCAGTAGAAGGTATTGCTTTTACTGAATCTATGCTCACACGACATAGTGGCCGTGACACAGACCGAGTGACATCACCGACACTAATTCTGTATTCACTACTGCAGGACGGAGATAAAAAGCCAGCTGGTCCCCCTGTCTATTCATCTCTCCCCAGGGCAAAACTGACACATAATGATAATAACGGAGCAATCAGTGCAATGAGGGGTTACTTAATTACATTGATAACACTCAAAAGAGACAACTGCGTTTCACACACACAAACACACACAATCTCAAACATCATTTCGGCTGTGTATTATTTAGGAAGCAGCTCAACAAAGAAAGGATGTGTCTTATCAAACATGTTTTATTTGAATTGGTTCATTTACATCCAAAAATATTAAATAAACAGTCGCCGAAGTCTGGAATAAAGGGAATAACGGGTTAATCGGACAGTTGCTCTAACACAGTTCACTGTAGGTTGTGGACAGCGGAATTGAGAATTTTTCCCCCCCAAAGCAATCAACCATGTAGAACCCGTCTGGCACGGCCTAAGAGGACTTCCCAGATCTCATTGTCCTGCCTGCCGCTGGCCGAACAACGGCATCCTCGCTACCTGAAGGCTGTTGAAGTCCTTGGAAATCTAAGAGGTGATGCTGGGCATGTACTGGGTTTCTGGGTTTCTTGGAGCTCTTCAGTGCAGGGACAAATTGTGCTTTTCTACCACTGACAAAAACACATACATTTATAATGCCCCAAAACGTTTAGGGTTAATGCTTGGCTCTAGGAGAGGCGTTACATTTGGCATACACTAAGGTTCAGGTTATCATCTCTAAAACAAACGACCGCATTCAGGCCGACGTCTAATTGCAAATCTGCAGTCAGTTCGGCTTTGTGACAATCAGTCCTGATCAGAATGGGATTCATTAAAAATATATTGCATTTGGCCTGGTTATGCCCCCCCCCCCATATTAACTATGGATGTATTTGGTAAGAAAAATGTCTGATTTACGGTACATTTTGTCATACAGTATTTGATCAATAATGTCGGGGAAATGTGTGATATGGTTTACAAGCATATTACCCGTCTCCCAGTGCAAGCGGTAACATTGCATGATTTGGACCACGGAAATGCTTTAAATGTCATAAAAACTTTATGACATTTCAGTTCATAATGCGTCTCCTTATTTACGTTTGTGAAATCAGGCGTTTCTGGATTCTAGAAATTCAACATCTTAACCAAATCCTCCACTATTCACCAAAGCAGAAGACCCCCCCCATACATACTGAGTAAGAGTATTTGTATTTTAAATTTTATACTTATTCTCTTAGGCCATGTGAGATCCTGCAGAGCATTACTGCTGCTTCTTTTATGTCTTGAACACATTTTCTTTAGAAAGTTATTCCTTATTGTTACCTAGAAATGCCACGGAAGCTCTAAATGCAATGCGGCCATCGCTCCCGATACAGAAGCAGGCAAAATAATTGCGGCCGGTCTGGAAATATCACAAGGCCATTTACACTCCGTTTCATGTTTTGTATGATAGTCCCGTGACACGGTTTTCTTATTACCCTCTGAAAATGTCCGTTCTTACAATAAAACAAGTTCTACATTTGAAATCATCCAAAACCGAAAACTTTTCAAAAGTCATGATGTGGCCTCGTTACCAAATGTATTGCTAACGGCCGACCTAAGTGCTCTGCATCGTTGATAACACGTGGCTCATATTTTTATTGTAAATGGTCATATTTCAGGAATGGATATTGTAATTACAACAAAAGATGCTTCCTTCCCTGTTATCATCTTAAATTAAGTGCCGTTTATAACCCAGTATTTTACCTTCATAGTTCTTGTTGGACTTGTAGCTGCTTTACTCTCTTCTCAGACTTTGTCGTGGGTCGTTATCTGCATGGAAACTGCACTTCTGTGAGTTTAGCGCAGGCTTCTTTTAAGATATTATATATATATTGACAGCTGTACCCGTTACATGGTGACTTTTTGGTTGCGCATGCAGAATCTGTAACCTATCGGTTTTATTTAATGCTTGTTTTTGCCCCGAAACAAAGCCAGGATCTATGGAAGCTTTAAAACGGGAGAGCTTTGCTTTTTGCATCTAGTGGGTATCTAGTAGGTTGTAAGAAAGGCCCAAAGCACCCTAGGGTGGTAAGATTAAGAACATGGAAGCTCATTTCTGCCCTTCTGGCAAGGATGAGAAACGAGGGTCCCATCCCGCACTTAATATGCATTGCGCTCAGCACATTGACTGCAGGGTGCGTTGGCACGATGCCCACAATGCTCTCCGCAGGGTCCCAGAATGCCATTAAGGTTAATAGAGAAAAGTTTCATACCCTATTGCTGACCAGTTTAGACTACGTTCCTAGGGATTCTGTCCGTGCAATGTTTTTGTGAACTGTCTTTTATTTGTGGATGACGGCTTTGCTTTATACGAGAATGAGCGCTTGCTTATCTCTGGGAGTCGCCGCAGGCAGTCGCTATCTCTCACCGTATCTGACGCTGCAGCTTCCCAACTACTGTGGTTTCTGTTAGGAAGGGGCTTTGCCCACTAGGAACGGCAAATCTTCCTTAAAAAAAGAAGGAGAAGCGCTACTTAACTACACAAAATAGGTACGTATTATATAAAGTAACATGGCCATCTATTTGGAAGAAGAGAATTAACAATAGTTTTTTTAAAAAAAAACACATTATTTTATTTTAAGGGACACGTGGACTGAAACCCCCTGTTTGATTCCAAATGGCTCAAATGCCTTTTTTTTAGCAATAAATTTCATTGCACAAATTCCGTATAATCTAAGTAAACATAAGCTTTGTGCAAAATGCATTTCTATTTGTTCTCTATTCCTTTTTATTAGTTCTATAGATTATATATTTTTATAGAATAATCTGCTTCACTATAAACATCTACTTTTCCTTGTTTGCTGGACAAAATAATTTGACGAATGCTTTCTTTTAGTGCATTAACATGCTATTGCAGGAAGGTTTTTTAACGGAACTATTTAAACCTCCGTTCATCAATATGAATCCATCTGCAAAAGTAGACAACGTAAATTGCATTGCTATATACACAGTATATCCGTTTGAACCTTTTTTTTCTGCTAAACAGCGGGACATTGGTTTGTATTGAGGCAAAGCGTGCAATAAGGCATTCTATAAAATACCTGGCTTCTGGGCAAGGTCAGAAAATAAAACTCAAAAGCTCTTTAAGGGAGGGTAACATGAAAAATGAGCGTGCTAACAATACTCTGTATTTCATAGATCATCATATCACCTGCTTCCCGTTACTATCACCTGCTTCCCGTTACTATCACCTGCTTCCCGTTACTATCACCTGCTTCCCGTTACTACCTGCTTCCCGTTACTATCACCTGCTTCCCGTTACTACCTGCTTCCCGTTACTACCTGCTGAGCTGAGACCTTTATTTATGGCTTTGCTTCTGTAATGTTAACAAAAGGTATTCCTGGCCGTACGCCTTTAACCCCGATTGTACACACTTTTATATAAATGACAGCAATGATTAATTGGGTTTCTATGGATAAATGAACCCAGTAAAGATTTTAATTTATTTAACGTGATTTTCTGCCGAGAATATGGTGTTTTCTGATATGCAGAATCTGCTTCCGATCCCTAGCAGAAGAAAAGCCGTCTGTCTAACGCCTCTTGCATTCTGAGCCCAGCTGCTGGAGTCAATCTGGTGGAACAAGGAATGGATATAGGTTGTATATGATGTCTGTGATAGACATGTATTCCTTACAGAGATCACAAACTGTTGAAAAGACGGCGCTCTCGGGAAGAGGTAAGCCAGCTAGGATTAAAGTATTACAAAACTGTTCCATTAAGTTTGATTAGTGGCACCACGAGAGATGTAAGGAAGAGGAGCGTCCACGTCCACCAACATTTTCCACTAAAAAAGAGCACTAATCTACGGCTGAGCTTTTATTGTGAAACGCATTCGACATTTCAACTTCTGTGGGAATCATTCCTGTAAAGTACCTCCTTTTATCCCCGCTGGGTTATATCTTATCTCCATACCTGTTCTCGGGACAGCCCTATTTTCTGTTTTTCTTGAAATTAAGAGTTTTTATACAACTTTGCACTTATATAGAAGTGTACGTTCTGTCCATATGAAATTCTTTGTAGATGCTACAGACTGTCCGTTAAGACAATAATACGTATTCCTCGTAGGCCTTCCCTACTTCCGCTTAGGCCATAAGCAGATTCCTCTTATTGCTAAAATCGATCGTCCCTCTCCGGCAGGGAGACTCTCGTAATGCTTTCATTCTCCCTGATATGAGATAGGAGTTCCCTGACCCCAGTGCAATGGTGGTTAAGGAGATTCTCGAACCTCCACCTCCCACCAGCCGTGATAAAAAGTAGTTTGACATGGGCCAGAAAGGCTATCTCTTCAAGTCTGTATGGCTTGGATGGCTACACCAGTATCCAAGATGGAGAATGTGCTTTAGACCATGAGTGAAGCAACAATGATATATATAATATGACAACCCAGATTGCTGTGATTGTGGGAAATCCCCCGCTGCGCTCTCTGTAGTCATAGAGTTCTGTATAAGGGTCCAGGTTAGTATGGAGCAAACATGATGGGTGCTGCAGCTGGCCTCAAGGCTGGGGGAGCGCTTCGAAAGAGAGCCGGCCCCAGCAGAGGGGTCTGGAAGAGTGCGGCGGCCGTAGCAGGACGCAGAGCGAGAGAGCCTGGGAGAGCGCAGACAGTCGCTGGAGTGAGGGCGCTCGGAAGGAAGCGCGCCGCCAGAGTCTTAGTCAGATGTTTCTGCAGGGCCAGTCTGGTCTAAGAGTGAGAAGAAAAAACACATGATCGTTTGGGGATAATTCCTGGTATTTTGTATAGTATGTTTTATCAGGTCTATCTGAATAGGCTCGGGGATGGAGAATGCGCTTACGGTTTGTTACATAGAAACATACAATTTGACAGCAGATAAGAACCTTTGGGTCCATTTAGTCTGCCTTTTTGCTGATGTAAACCCAAAACAAGAAAACAACATTTTTGACACATGGACGAGTTCCCTGCTATAAGACTTTAGTAATGCCCCATGGTGCTGGGGTTAAAACATTTTTTAAGGATAGCTCTCTGACCCAGGAGGGGCTTTTAGGCATTTTTTTTTAGCGTGCCTTTACGTTTATTAATCTATTGCGTGAATGAACTGTTTTTAATTGTTTTCATTATTTTAATTCATTAATTAAATTGTATTATTGATATTTACAGATAAGATCCACAAAGATTTTTATATAATAATTTACAATATAATGTGTTAGAATATCTCTTTTAAATTATATTATTAATTGGTGAATTGGAATGGTTAAATTAATAAACTGATACGTTTATATTATTATATTTCACTTATTTAAACAGTAAATATTTCCCGTCCCTTTGAGCCATCTATCATTTATATCATTTATTTTGTTTATTAAGTTTATACGTACACACTACATGAATTGGTATAAAACAAATAATAAAAACATGTACTGGTTTTTGCACATTTCTCTGCCAGCCGTTTGCCCCGCTCATGCATAAAGTTCTATAGCATACGCTGTATATATTTCTCACACATATATCTCTTTAACGTGCATTCGCTCCACACACGCATACTCACGGCCAATGCTGTATTCTTCTGAAACTTGCTAAACGGACTGAATTTAGGCTTCGGTGGCTTCCCAGCCAGCCTGTCTTTGTGTCTCCGGCTGCTCATGTGCTGCAAGGTAATACAGAAAAGAAAAGAACTTAATTCAGAGAAATGCGTCTCCATGCGCAGGTGGGCCGTTGGTTCTATGTATGCTTTGCTCTGCTATATTTCTATTATAAATGAAGTCTTCCAGAAAGGTTTGCGGAAGCACAGTCCTCCATAGTGTTAATGGACTGGACGAGGAGCCCGTTCAGCGGCGGTATCCCAGCAGGCCTGATCCCGTAGTTTTGCAGCAGGGTTACCGCCATCTTCCCAACGGACCTGCCGCCGAAGGCCGAGTCCCATGGAAAGTCTAAGGCTAGCTACCTCTCCTGTTACCTGCTTGCGTGTAAGAGAATGGTTATGCCATGTTCCTTTCCACATACAGATAACATGTTTGCCTGTGAGAGGTGAACGGCCCTGTCTTTTGCCGACGCGTAAAAGATTGTTAAAACGCATTTTTATCTGCGGGAAATGTCTTTGCTGGTTCCTGTCTTTCTGACACTCTATGTGTTATGATTAAAACCTTTGCTTTCTGAATGGCCCTCTGTCCCGCACGCCTCTTCAGTATATAGGTGGCTAACTCTGTATTAAGCTAATTTAATCGGAAAGATTTCTTGCAGATCGAATGGCCGGGAATAATTGGGAAATGCAAGTCTTGTTCTTTCTGGAGTGAGACTTCTTATATTTTAAGTGTTATTCATTTACTTCAATGGCCCTCACCTGTTTAAGTTGTGTCTCGGAGTTCACGTGGATCTCGCATATTGGACAGCTGAACGTCTTGCTCTGAATCCCAACACTGGTTTTGTTGCCGATCCGTTTTGGTTTCCTGGCTGCCCGGTTCAGGGTTTTGCCTCTCCCTTTCCTCGGGTGGATGTTCTGTCCCTCCAGGATGGACCGATGCTTCGCTCCTGTTCAGATGGAATCCGTAAGCAACAAACCACCATTTACCTGCCTCTTTGCTACAAAAGACTTTGCCTCTCTAAATGTTTTAGACATTGGTAGAAAAGACACATTGTGACTCAGGTAGAGTTCCACAAAGTATCATCGTAGAAAGACACCGCTGGCAGATCAGGGCTCTCTGACGCATGTAACGCTGCATCAGAAAATAATGTAACGCCCCGCAGCGGAAGGAAATCCACAGATCTGAAAGTACGAATCCGCGCATTTACAAAGAACTAAAAACAACTGACAGCAATCCGGGCCGTGATGAACTAAATCTGATAAATCTTACATACTTATCACATCTGGCACTGCATGTATTGAAAGTCACTGGGAACATCAGAGTTATTTTGATTTTTAAAAGAAAAAGAGTCAGCCTTGGAATTTTTCATACATAACATGTGTATTTTTCAGTTTTTTTGTTTAAAACCGCACTGGCCATCGCTTGCATTACTAACAATTGACCCTAAGAGTTTATTTGTGACATGACAGGCAAATGAAGGTAAGGGGTAACGTTACCCGCGTTGTGAGCTTCTAATTGGGATGCGGAGTTCACAGTGACTTTGCAGGTCATGCAGTAGAGGTGCTCCCTGCCTTTTGCATCCTTCTCGCTCTCCTTCGCTGTCTCGCAGTTGTCATCAGGGTCTTTCTCGGGGGTATAGTTTGTCACTGGTACTACAGCTTCGGAGTCTAAGGGTCCATCTGGGCTTTCTGCAGCCTCCGGAGACGAGCAGTCTTCTTCATGGTCAGTCGTGGTGGGTTCTGGAGTCTGAGCCAGAGGAGAGGGTTCTGCTTCTAGGTCATCGTGGCTAGAAATGCCGCTTTGGGCACTTGTAGCAGTCGTGAGTGAAGGGTCTGCAGAGCAATAGATTGACCATCATTTTACATCAGTTAAGCCGGGGTCACATGTTCCTTGTGTACAAAAAGCACGCTATGCCTCATCAGAGCCAGCTTCTGTTATTTTACCGTTAAAACCACAAAATCTCTACAACCTGAGACCCTGCTTTCATATTTGGCAGGTCAATACCCCCCCTCTCCCGATAACATTTACTATGCAGCATCCTAACCCTAAAAGAAATTGTTGTATAACATTTTTCTTTTGCATGCGAACACAACAGGCACCGGAGTCCTGCTGGGACAATCAAGCAATTATCTCTGCCGGCAACTTCAAACGCAATTAGCAAATGCTTCTTCAGGCTTATCGCAGACCCCTTCCCAGGCAAACGTTACCGACCCGAAAGTGACATCAAAGAGGAATCTCTTCTCAGCCTGATCTGAAGACTGGGTCACTAGAGAGTTTCTCCTAAACGCAGCCCTCCTCCGAAGCAGATCTTATCAGACTTTGTGTATTTATTTACTACTGAGAGCTTCCACTTACGATATATATAATAACTAGAATATATATAATAGAATATTATCCTTTCCTGAAAAGGTATAATATAAAAACGACAGAGGATTTTTCAGTCTCTATTTCAACAACCTATGAGTGTCCATCTTTATATCACATGATAATTAAGTGTTTCCAAGAAAAAAACATTTGCAAGATAAAAATACCTATTCCAGGAAACCTTAACCTTTCCAGAATGACATTTCTAACGCAGCATTTATTACAAATATATGGGTTGTTTTATTTTTGTCTAAAATTATGATTTTTTTCATAATTAAAGTTACTTTACTTCTGTGTGAGACACCAGCCAGGTTTTTTGAGAGATGGCTTTAAATTGCATGAGAGTCGTATTGGGTTAAAATGCAGTCCCACCGATTCCGTTCCATAACCACGGAAAATTAGCCGACTCGCCAAACTTGGGGTGCTTTGCCGTCGTGGCGGGCGATATGGCCATATAGTTTGACGGAATCCCCAATATTTATGCCCTAGGTGTTTTTTGGAGCGGTGTTCACCGGGTGGCACTAAATTCTTGGTCTGTTGGTCGTTATTATTTTAATAAAGCCGGGAATTGAAAGGTCTTTGCCTTTTATGCCCCCTTTTCTGTGTATCGTATGGCACTTTTTATCTAAATATCTGATGCCTTGAGAGAAATGTTTTTCTGCACCACAAGGACCTTTCCAGTTGTTTTGTACTTTTTATGATGATCTTACTTGCATTGTGAGGATTTGTTCTTCTTTTGGTGTTCTGCGTTGCTCTCTCTCGACTCCGGCCATGTTGCTTCTGTTTGTGCTTCGCGCTCTCTAAGGCTCTGAGTTTCCGCGCATGCTTGTGACCCTTATAATGAGCCTCGGCTTGGTTCTGTGAAAGAGTACAATACAAGAATCAGTTTTTGGGATTACATTGGATATAATACCGCTTTTTTAACGATTCCAGTGATTTTGGCCATTATGGCTTCCTTGGCTTGCATTGATAACGGGGATTTAAGAAACAAAACGCAAAGGTGAATGTTAGCAGCATGTAACCCCCATACTTCACGATCCATTTTTAACCTCTTAATGACAAAGCCTGTACTTGTACGCGTTTAAAATGCATTGTTTTCAATGGGTTTAGGGACTGCCTATTGTCCTTAAGGGGTTAAAGGCCAAACTGTCCCGTTTGGCCTGATCTGACCCTACACAACACATAACTCCATGCGCGAGGAGACTCACTGGACTTTATGATACATATGAAGGGGGTTGCAATTTACCACTTTTTTTGCAAATCCCTTCTTTCAAAGTGGTTGTGAAACATGCAGCATAGAAAAACCAAAGGAAAATAATATTAAAAACAAAATGACATGAGAGCTTAGGCTAATATTTGCCACTTTGAACACAGCTGCTATTTCATGATCCCAGTGGCTGATCCCCCGGACAAAATGCTCCTTCACCAAGAAGCCGACAATAAATCTAAATCAATAACAATGTTCCGGAATCTTTATCGCATGATATGATATATAATAGCACGGCTGGGTCGGGGGTATAACGGGCCGATCTATGCTGTCATATGTCTGCTGTGCTTCTCAGTCTAGATAACCGCGATGAGGTCAGATGCCTGCCGATGTACGGAACGCAGGGTTCTGCAATCACAGAGACGATTAATGCCTGCAGTCAAGCAGAGGGGAAAAACTGCCAATGAACAAAGAAGCCGACTAACGCTGGATGGGAGATTAAAAAACGGAACCGCTATCTGGTTAAGAAATCTAGAAAAAAATACTATTTAAATTCACTTTTATGTCTGAAAAACCTTCTATGGTTAGAATAAGAGGAAAAAAATCTGTTTGTAAAAACATAATTGCCGCATTTCTCCATCTATTACTCAAAAATCCTAATCCAATTCCTAAAATCTATTCAAGCATTTGGAGGGGGCTCTTTATATAAACATTTATAGGAATTAATGGATGGGTAAATTGTTGGCGCTCTCTATATATATATAAATAAATAATGGATAAATAAATATTTATACTGCTAATGAAGCTAAAGCCAAGTAGTGTCGCAAAAGCTCAGGTACGGGGCTTCTGACATCAGAAGTGTCTGAAATCAGCTAGGAAAGGTGACACTCGGCGTACGCAGGCAGCTCGGAGTCCTATTCCGCAGAGTAGGTTGTATATCACAGAAAATATAACAATCTCCTTATTTTATTCGTTTGCAAAAGGTATTCTGGGTTTATGGCCTAGTAACAGTTGCCCAGGTTACATTTATATCTAAAAATGCTAAGATCGAGACAAAATATTCTGAAAAAAAGACAATAACCGGGTCACTGGGTCTAGGGCCGGGGACACGTTATCTAAGTAAACATTTTTTGGGGTCTCAGTGGAATAACCATGTCCTAGGGGCATTTGTTTTCCTCAAACAGCTGCTTCCACAATCTGTGTTTTCCAGGGTAGAGATAAGATGGTGGAGCCCCTCGCTAACCGCAAAGACAAGCAGTAAGATCGTCTTCCACTGCGAAAAATATAAGCAAGGGGGAGAGAGGTTTGAAGACACTGCGGATGGGGGCTCCACGCCAGCCACCCTCTATTTGCATTCAGAAGATATTATTGTTGGGATAATGAGGTGCATACTGATGGCATGCCTGCAAGATGCTGATAAGAAGCGGCTACAAAAAAGTACGCCGAGCAGAGACTGACAATGCTGGACGCCGCCTCCAAGCACTTTCCTATACACCATGCTGTATTTAACCAGTTTGAAGCCAGAACGGCCTGGTATGACTTTCAGGAATGGTATTTTCAACCTAAACCCTCCCTAGATTTACTCCAGGCCTGTTTTCCCATCTTAGTTTGACCTGCGGAGCTCTCCTACATGCACCAGGCTTCCCTGTCTACAGGGGTTAATATATTTAGTCTTTAGGTGCAGCGGGGATCTGGTCCCAGCTTAGAAATTACTCCCTCTCTGGTGGTTCTTCTATCTTCACCAGCCTGGAAAACTGGGGAGTTTACACAACATTTGGTGAGCTGCGGAGCTTCTAGAAAGTCAGGAGTCAGATTCTGTCCGCTGGAGTCCTGCTAATTGCTTCGCGGCTTTCCATTCATTTTTATACACGGCTGCCGCTAGGGGTTTCTCGTAATGTTCTTTAGTAACTTTGTAGCAATCCTCTTGCCGGTCAGTTGCGTGTCTTTGAGAATGGTTGATTGAGATGTTTTCTATTACGTTATTAAAGCTTTTCGACCATCGCATTATCAGTGTTCATTAATCATACTACGCACACTTTTTCCTCCCCGTTTCCACCTATCATGAGCTAATTATGTCATTTTTTAAGTGTCTGTAACGCCAATAGTGAGAGATGTGTGTAGCCGGTGTGTCCCGGGGGGCCACCCAGTGCACACCATTCACTTTCATGCCATAAATCGTTAGACAGTCACAAGCTATGAGAGTGTCTTTCTCACACAGCATGTCTGTCTTGCTTTTACCCTTCACATCGGGCTTTGCATCTTCTTAATTTTAACAAGCAAACATAACTTGAGTAAATGTTGCAGGAAAGAGAATAGAGAGCTTCTCTCTGCAGGTGGGGAAAGCCTGCGGATAAACATCAAATCAGCGCGTTGATTAGAGACTGCAGGGGGCCGGGGTTCATGCTGAGAGAGGAGAACGCCACTGATCGTGGATTTGAACGTAACCCCTAAAGTGTCTAATCTGATACGGCAGAAGCGCTATTACTTTCCAAGTAAGCCCATGAATGGATCTGTCCGGCTCTGTATGCAGAGCGATAAGGAATATTGTGTCTGTGCACCAAAACTGGGGAAAAACATTAAATCCAAGACAATTTGAATTAAAGAAACAGTAAAGTACGATCCTCCAATCGGGGAGAGGATGTCACTGGACGTGCTGCCATTTTGGTGGAAGTCTGCTCCGGGTAATGTTCGCGGATGAAGAGAGTAGATGAAAAACAAGAAGGTGCGTGCGCATGGACGAGAATGAGAGTGTGAGAGAGTGAGAATGTGAAATGAGAGTGAATGTGGGCAACAAATTTATTCCTGAACCGAAAAAAAGAACAATGATTGTCTATGCAGATCAGAAAAACGGTAAAATGTAAATAATAATTAATAATAGTGGCTAAAAAATATGGTTACTCATACCAAACATACCAAAAACAAAGTCGTTCCAAGTTTATGAATAACATTTCATTTTTATTTTGGGAGGAATGGCTTCTTACCAGAGAGTTGAACCTGAGATGACAGATATTGCAAGATATAAAAGGTTTCCTTTTTGGAGGAGATGGCCCACCAAACGTGTGATTAATTACAGCTTTTTGTACAGGATCCATCTAGAAACAGACAGAAAATACAAAAACAACAACATTATTAAGTAAGCAATATAAAAGAATTAGGCTTTATATATAAACAGTGCTGGCCGCCGTTATGTGCAGGACCCTCGCCGTCAGGTTCAGGAAAATGGCGGCTTTGATACAACATGCACAGGGCTCAAGTCTACATAATCCTATATACACTGCCTATAGTAGGACCAGGGCCGGCCCTGAGTAGGACCTTCTATCCACATCTTCATAGACCTCAAAACGGCATCACTTTTATTCGGCTCTTATCTGGGGTCATCCCCTTCTCCCTCAGAACTTGAAATTATTGTTTGATTATTGTTATTGTTATTGTTATTATACCTGGTACGTCCTCTATCACAAAGGGATTAAGGGTGAAGGGGTGGAGAGTTCCGGATGTTAAGAGCTTCTAGGGAGAAAGTATATAGAGGAACTGGCTTCATTAGCCACAAACAATCAGAGACTAACCTCCATCACTGTATACAGCACTGTATTTTATACTTAAGGAGAAAAATATTTTTTTCGAGGAGACTCCCCATTCACACCAACTTTCATATTTAAAGCTGAAGCACACTGGAAGTTTTATGCACAAAAAACTATTCTACTGTTTGTCATCGCACATAGGGCTTTGGATCGTGGAATAGTTTGGATCCCAGACAGCCCATTAATCATCCCGGCATTGCCATGCTGCTCACTCCTCTGAGCGGAATTTGGGGCACTGATAACGCCTCTCGCCCTCCCAGACTCGTGCCTCGAAGACAGATGCACCTGTCTATTTGGCTAAATAGTTTTGCAGAGAAATACGATCAGCCTTAAAAACAGTCGCTCCCCTGACAGTCATGCAGGAGATAAGATAATCATCCTAAGCCTCAGGCCAGAGCTAAGGACAATGCTGGCATTATAGACGGGCGAAAAGTCATCTAACAAAGACTCAATTCTCCATCTTTTTCCTCACTAGAAGAGGACTCAATCCATAGAAATAGCTTCCCTATATAAACGGCAGAGGTGGTTACACAAACCCCCCGCTTCTGACTCAGAAACAGAGTTCCTGGGCACTTTTTTTTCCTTAGAAAAACCCAAACTTCCTACCTACTTCATTTGGCAGAGGTTGGCTTCCCGGCAGGATTGGTACAGATTAATGCAGCGAGAACATAACGAATAATGCATAGGATACTCAATCGACTCTGATTCTGATAAAGAGGATACTTAATAAGTTGAGCCTTCCATCATTCCATATGAACTACACCCTAGTGGGCTTGCCTTTAAGCGAAAAATATGGTATTTTGTGATTTATATTTTTATTACATTATAGATTGTATTTTATTTTTATTTACTAAAGGACTGGTTAGAATACGGCTTAGAAAGGGGACACATTGTTTCTTGCCAGACCTCTTACCTGTATATTAAGTGCTAGCAATGGGGCGATTCCCGGATCGGGGATGTTATTACGTTTAAAAATCTGCGAGTGTTTCCGGGTATTAGTGGCACGGCTTCATAAAACACTCCATGAATTTTAAGCAGGCTTTTTCACCAATTAAACTTATCATTTGAAACAAGTTTACAACCAGAACAACAGGGGATGGCATGAAATGGCTCTGGAGACAAAGAAATCGCTAGAGCAAGAGAACGAAAAACCAGCCGGCCCATGAAAGTCACTGCTTTCCAGAGAATACAGTAGATGAATGCGATTAACGACCGGGCATAATGAGGGGGGGGGGTAACAGTAGGGTTGGATCTTTTTTAAAGGGCGCTCCGGTTGCCGATGGGGTACCCTGGCTGGTTCTATGCAGGGAGAAGACTGTAATAGTGCTTGTGCTGAGCACCGTTAACATTTGAAGGGGATGCAGGGAGCAGGCAGTCTGCCTTCTGTTAGCAGAATGATACAATGTAATAGATGCATTGTAACTAACAAAAACTATGCAACACAGTAACGTTTTACTTAAAGATATGGATCCCAACGTGCAGTCTGTTTCTTTGCTTCACTCAAAGCAATGACCCTAATCTCTGTATTCTCAGTCTGCGCAGGTAATCTATTCAATGCTGGAGTGTAAAACCTCTCCAATGCTGAAAGTTCAGACCTGGGCCTGCAGATAAACTTTGGATTTGATAACCCTGTATAAAAGTGGTGCTCAGCTTCTTGTTGGTAATATAACGATATATAACATATACTCACAGCATTAAAGTTGGGGAAAAGGCTGAGAGGAGAGACGCCATTCACCCTGAACGTCAGAAAGTGCTTGATATCAAAGTGCGTTTGGAGAGGTCTGTTGGGAATGCCGAGGGAAGCCAACAAAGGTCCACCATGTGATGAGGCACCTAGACAAGAAGAAGACACATACCCGTTGGCACACTATATATATATATATATATATACACCTATGTCATTCGCGGTTACCATTATATTATGCAAAGGCAGATAGAGGGCCATGCGACCTTGGAAGTGGCCCAATCTCTCCAATTATTAGAGGAACTGTAATAACAGCTGGTTATTGATATAAATGTCTATAATGAAGGCTCTGAGCTGCTGCTAAATCCGATTCTATGATTATATCTTCTGACTGCACAGGATGAACGCAAACATATAGGTGACAAGAAGATTTGGTTATAGATACCAGTTTATATATATATACCAGTATAACCAGTATATACCAGTATAAATGTGTTAATTAATGCCATTGAAGCAATTCTGTAGTATTTATAAGCAGGACATACAAATCACACGGACATTACCTACAGATTGTAAGCACCAACAGTTCCCTCATCACATTTATTTGCATGTAATATTTCATTGCATGTAACCCACGTATTGGCAAATTCATTATTTGCAAACCAGTTTTGCCTGGAGCTGTAGGTATATGGAATTGCGGAAACTGTTTTGTGGGGCAGCGTTTTAGTCGGGAGGCAGAGGGTTGCTGATGATCGTAGAAGGTGTTGCACATTACGTGTCATTTTTAAGATTTATTCTTTCATTGCAGAATTCAGTTTCGCGCGCAGTCTTCGGGGCAAAGCTACCTGTTAGCTGCGCCTTGTATAGACCGCAATGGGTTTCCTTCTACATATTTTACCCTTTCTACGTTTATAGCTGTTTTGTAACACGCTGTAGATGAATATGTCAGGTTTCCGAGTGACTGCTTTTATTCCATGCTTTTTACTATTAGTTTATTATTTGTAGACGTTGGCTTGATTTGTACTCCGGAAATATTAACAGAAATCACCGTTTTATGTCTGAGCTTCCTACAAGGCTTTACAAATTGACCACCCATATCTTAAGGGTTAAATGGACCCTAAGCTGAAAATCAGAATACATGCTTATCTAGCACGGCTCCGACAGTCTGAATAATGCTTTGACTATTTGTCATCACGATGCATTAAAGATGTATTTATGCTATCAATGGCCATCAGAGCTTTTTTCGCATGAAAATCACCACTTCTTAAATGCGACTTCGGCTTTTGTATCCTCTCTGTATGTGAATTACTCCTGTATTCTGTTAAATCACAAATACAAACTAAAATATCAAGATTGGACAAATTGCTATATTTCTGATAAAATGAGGCAACCTGGATAAAGTGACCTCTTTCTGGCAGAATTGTCCTCAATCCTTATCTCTGTCTCCAAACTGCTTCTAACTACAGGCACTGAAACTGCAGCAAGCACTCTCAAGCGTGGAATCGTTCAAATGAATTCCCAAATCCCACCCGAGGGGAAATCTGGGAACCGTTTATAGAGAGAAAGACTAAATTAAATCTATATTTATACAAAGAAAGGAAAAAACACATGAAAATCAAAAGGAGAACATTACAGATTAACAGCGCAAAATCCCCGAGGGACCCTGCAGTTCTGGAGCGGGGTTACGAGACAAAAGGAACCGCAGATGGCTGCAGCGCGTCCGGCTCGTTCTGTTTAGGAATTAAAGCGGTCACAGGGAGTGGAAGGCATGCTGTAGACCGGGCTATAGTTACATAGTTACATCGTAAATAAGACCTAAGTCCATCGAGTTCAACTCTTCTACCCAACCTTCCTACTCCAAATCCAAAAGAAGGCAAAAAAAACCCCCCGTAATTAAGCGACTTCGAAATCTGCCATCAGGGGAAAAAATTCCTTCTTGACTCCAAGAGGTGATCGGATTTCTCCTTGGATCAACGTCCTTTTCCAATATACAGACATTAAACCCGCATTACATTCACTCCCTGCAAGCGGGACGCCGTCTGAGTTCAATTCTAAACCCAACTCCAACAAGGAAAAGCGATGTCAGCCCGCGAATCCCGATGATGGTGTGTTAGGCCGTTCACAGATAGTGTGGGCCATGGGTGACTTCTATCATGGACCATGGGAACTGCAAAAACTCGCAGGCACAGTAGACCCATCAGTGCTACAGTAAAAAAGTGGGGAGTCCAAGGCCATATTTAACACAAAATAGAAAGAGAAGCTGCCATGAGCTCAGAATAAGCGTAGTTGTGAACAGCGGCTGTATCCCGAGCCACACAGCGGCAGGTTACCGGCAGCGAGAATAATTGGCCTGGCGTCAGGACTTACCTCAAGACCCCCATGGGACGGGCCGACGTCCTCATACATACCCCCTGATGCGCCTCGTGCTATGCAGGCGTTCAGTTGTCCCCTCTCAGAGGGTATCCCTGTTTTGTTGGGCTTTGTCATTCAGCCCACTAGATGCCTTCTGATCTCTGGACTGTTACTTCTCTCTATACCGCCGCCTTCTTCTCGCCATCAATCCTACTCAAGGATTCTGCCTATTATTTGGGTCAGTGGTGTTTGCAGGTTGGAGTAACCATCTACCAGCTCCATCAGCCAACCTTACAGCTGGATGCCAATTGGAGGATGAAAAGGGTACACGCTAAGACCTTACTCTCACACGTGTTTTTCATTTAGCTGTATATTTACATTTAATTAAAAAAAAACAGCCATTTTTAGACGGTGTCATAGAACATCTCTATTGGTAGTGACTTTCACAGCTTTACTGATCTTACTGTAATAAGTTGTTTTTAATGTTAAATTATTTTGGCTCAAGTGCTGTGCTTTCTGAACATCAGATGAACAGGTTGTTGTTGTTGTTTTTTTTTTAATTTTAGCATTGTCGGGGTCCATCCTGCCTCAGTTCCCATGTGTAGCTTGATCCATTCCTGGATTTCTGTATGCTCTGTTTTGTACCCCTGATTCCTGGATTCCAGTCCTGCTCTTTGCTTCAGCTCTGTTTCCTTTATAAGGTGCACCCCACCCGTGTGTTCTGTTTGTCTGTCTGCAGTCTACATGTATGTCTCTCTGATGTGTGTTTGGGGTTCATGTTTAGTCTATTAGTAATTCAGTAGGCAGGCTTTAGCGTTAGGACCCACCGTCATTGGAGTACTTTGGTGTAGTGGTGGGCTAAGCATACTATGGCCGTATGATGTGACGGAATCTCCAATTGTTATCTTATAGTCCTAGGCTAGTTCCTGTATTTATGTGTGTCAGTGTTTTGTGTACCTTTGCCCTTCTTCCCTGAATCATCTGAGGATTTCGCTTCCTCTCCCCATGTCCCAGTTAAGATGTCCTGTCCTTGCTTAAAGGAGAAGCGTCTGAGGATTCCGGCTCCTCACCCCATCCCCTGTGTTCCTTGCCTTGTTCCCTGTCCTTTGTTGTGCCCTGTATCATGCATGTCTTGTCTGCTTATGTTTCTTGTTTGGTCTCCCTTTCCTCCTTGCTTGCTGTGTTTCCGTTATATACTCTGCTTAGCTTCCCTACTCCCTGCCTGCAGCATCCTGCGCATGATTCCGGTGCTATGCCTCATGCCTGCTCCAGGGTGCCTGCAGGATATTTCCAAGTTTTGTTCGTTTTGTCAGACAAGGGTCTGACGAGACGAGAATTGACAGACTAAGACAAACCGATACATTAGGTGGAGAGACTCGGCTCGCAAGCTTACAATCTTACCCTTTGCGTTAAGGTTGGGCAGGAACCCAAAGTCTGACTTCACCGTCTGGTTGAGGAATAGAAGCTGAAGCTTAGCCTTCTCAAACTTTTCTTGTTTATTATTTTTCTCCTTGTCAGCAACAAAAGACCGCTTCTCAAACCTTGCACCGTAATAACTTTTTACGCATCTCTCCCTTTTTATATCTTTATATTTATTCAGAAACAATAACCACAAACTATCAACTATCGTCTGTTATAGAGGGTGATATAAAGTGAACGTTACATAAAAATCAGATTCACTTTTAAGGCAAGAACTTTTCAATCATCAAACATATTACCTAAAAATGGATTCCGAGAGGTTTATTGGGCCGGGATATTTAAACAGAATAATAAATGTATTCATTGCCCTATTCCGTAAGGTTTCTGGGAAAGGTGAGCGATAACGTGGAACGGGGGCAGCCAAGTAAATAACGGGAATGGTCATTGAGATGCGAGATCCTTCTTTCAAGAGTAAGTCCCATGGCTATGGTTATATTAAGAGACATCTTTTCAAACTTTCACAGTGATTTTCAGTACAAAATATACTAAAGGATGACATTTGTCTCTTCGATGAAATCTCCAACTGAACTTTAACCCTTTCTAGTCACTCTGCTCAGCAAACTCTAAAGAATTCTTCAATTTGCAGTTAGATATAAAATTCCATTTTATTTGTGTTTGTGGTTTTTTCTCCCGTTAAAATGGGGAAATGACTGAATAGTGAGGAATGAGACCGCTTGTCATGGTATTATACATTTAAACAATGGATATTTCTTTTTTTTTTATTACATACTATTATTTTTTTTTGTAACTCTACATACGATCATTCTATGATGTTTTCATTAAAAATAATAATGTATTAAAAATAATAATTCAAAATGTATAATTACTGGAAAAGTTACACAGGGAAAATGATGGAAAAAATCGGCCACAGCTGGCTATTGCCAAATAAAAATGTGATAATCAGTTTGAAGAAACACAAAATAACTTGCCCGTTTATGTTAACACAGAATTTCCCAATTGTATTCATCTCTCCTGCGGTACAAAGTGGGTTTTACTTCCCTTCGGAGGTCACGCATTCGGAATGTCTCATATTTTCAAAGTAGTCGACGGCTTTCGCAAAGTCAAACTCGTTAAGCGCTGGCCCATCAATGCTGATTTTTAGAATATCAGACCCTCCACCTTCCGTGCCCCCGTGATGGCCGGCACCTTTCTGAAGCTCCTCTGCCCGGTTGATTTTTTCAAACACTACAGAGCCCAGTGGAAGGATCAACGCAATAGCAGCTAAGACCGTAAAGTCCGGAAAGAGTTCATGCATTTCGGAGTTGGAATGCACCAACTTGATGCAAATATCCCTGAAAGCCAGGTGACCGAGGCTGAAGACGATGCGCTTAAAAAGGGCAAAGTCGTTTAAGGCTCGGTCTACAACCAGCACCCGAGAGAAGCACTGGAGCAGAAACCTCAGCTCGTCCTCCCCATAGCTACCAATATCCTCCAAGGACGGAGGATAACTTTTTGGATTAAAAACGGCAGAGAACGAGCTCACCACTCTGAGGACGTTGCCCGGAAAACGATCTTGTAGACTATTGCAAATATTTTCTAGGCAAGCTTCCTTCAACAACTCGAAGCTCTGTAACTGAGCTTTAGAGCAGTCCGCCAGTTCAACCCCCTTATAATAGAACCTGCTCTCGCTGTCTTCATCAGGGTGCTCGTTTAGCTCATTTAGAAAGTCTTGGAAATTCTGACCGCTTGTGGACTTCTGTGCACGTAATGTGGCCTGGGATGCTGAAACAATTGGATTCACCATAGACACATCCAAGTCATCAATCTGGAAAAACTGATTGAGTTTCTGGAAAATGGGGAGTATATCCAGTAAAAGTTTGGTAAAAGCCACAAACCAGAACTTCTTCAGCTCTGCACATATTCCAACAGCTATCGGAGACTTTGCCGATTCACTTTCTAGTAAAAGAACAAGAGTTGGCCACGAAGAGTCAATGGTTTCAACCACTGGCAGAACCGATGTCCAGTGAACAGCGTCTGTTTTATTCAAATTTATGCCACAGAGGTTAAGTACATTTTGCAACTCCTGAAAGGTATGGTTTTCCCAGTTTTTATTAGCATACAGTCTACACACTGCATCCACGACACTTTCATATTTCCTCGCATACTCAATGCTGAGAAAACTTTCAGGCGGAAGTAAGGACCTTCTATGCATAATACAGTGAAGCTCTGTCAACAGCGGACACAGAGGTTTCAATCTGACTCCAACGCCATTTTGTCTGTCTGACATCATCAAGGAGCCACCTGAACTGAGCCAGGTGACCTTTCTTGTTGGCACCTGAAAGTTGGATAATATTTCCACCAGTTTGCTTGTTGCAGAGTAGACTTCCCCTGAAGGCAACTCAAACCTGCCAAGGAACGTAATGCTGGGCTGCCCATCCCTAGGGGAAACTGAGGTGGCGAACACCACAAGACTTCGGTGTTCCATGACGTCCACGGTCTCATCTACCACTAATCCAATAAAAGGAGATTCTTTCAATCTTCGACAATCTTCATTATGCAGAACTTTAACAATGGCTGCCTGAATTGACCAAAACACAAGAATACGTCAATCCCTTCATGTCTATGTGAAGGTCACACAACTGTATGATGAATAACCAGCAACTTCACCATTTCCCTTCTATCTAAGGCTATGATTATTGTGGTCCTACGGCATAAAGTAAGAGAAAATGCAATAAATTAGGTCAGTAAAAATCCCCAAGGTATCCATGGCTTTTATCTGAATTAAACCTATTAAATTCTCAGTATAGGTGCAATATAATCTTTATCATACGATGAGATTCATATATGCAAGATTTGCACAAGCATTACAACTAAATCCATATAAACCCCCCAAGCATTAAAACGTCCTTTGTTGGTATATTTTGTAAACCATAAACAATAATCAATAAAGTAAAGAATATGTTCATTATGCAATACAGCCGATACCGCCCTTCCCCCGCTTGGTATATTTAAAATAGCCAAAAAAGCTATAAGTTCACAGAAGCGTTTCAAGGAGCAATGGCTGCCTGGCTTGTAGGATTCATCAAGCTATGCCGGAGACGACGGCGTCAAAGGGTTAAGGCCACTGAAAGCCCCATCTAGTGCTTGCGTTACTATTATTGAAGTTTTTAACTAAATTATTGCATTATTTGAGTCATTTATAGGCATTTCTCTGTAATGCTAATATTACAAATATTTTAGGACAAAACAGCAATTTTGAAAATGCTGCATAAGAGGGCGGCTGCCAAAAACGATAAATCCTAAAATAACAGAGGTCTTTTGCACATCATTCATCTGAATAAATCCTGAATAATACTCCGTATACAGGGGTAATAACCGTGCGGGGAAAATATGGAAAGCGCAGTAATTCACCATTTGATAGATCTGTTTTTGGGACAAGTCCATCACGCTTTATGTTTTGTGGATAACAATTAATGCTTCGCCAGCCTCTGCATCGCTCCTTCCCGTCCGTAAATCTCTCATTAGCGGTTAACGATCAATAAAAGGGTTAAATTACTGTAACATTCAAATTGTTAATAACCCAGTACATTTCTATTTGATCCTTTACTCGTTATGAAGTTATAGCTCCAGGTATAGCGATTACTATACACATCCTATATACATCCTATACACATTCTATACACATCCTATATACATTCTATATACATTCTATATACATTCCAATTGTTCCCTATAGAATGAACCAAACTGGTCCTATAGATGAAATGAATAAAATGTCACTGATAATAATAATAATAATAATAATAATAATAATAATAATATTGGGTCTCGGGTAATCTCGGGATGATGAAGCAGGAGTCTCATTATTTAACGGCAGTTCTTTTTATATGTTTTCTTATATGTATATGGGTTTTTTTATATGTTTTTTTTATATGTATATGGGTTTTTTTTTATAGGTTTCCGTGCCTAGTTCAGAAGATGTACTTAAAAGTGTCAAATCCCAGCAAATTGAAAAAAAAAATCTGCTTGACCTAACGAATGTCATGCAGACTCCAAAGGAATAGAGAGGCGCAGATATTGGCCTTTCTCCTCCCCGTTACCGCGCATGCAAATCTCCAGCCGACTGGCGGAATTAGCTGCGCTCAGACGATGCCTCGTGGCATCCGTATAAATCCATTTCATCCTCATGGAGCCATTTTCCATGCACCGGACTCAGTCGCAGGCTTTTATTCTGGTTCTATGTCTCCGGGTGTTTCGGACGGCGACTAATTAAAGGCATTCGCCGGCCATCGCAAGGAGACTCTCATGAAGGGTAAATCTCCAAAATTCAGTGACCTTTGCATTCGCCCTTCAACATTCTTTTATTTTCCTGTCTTTCAGATGATTTCTCTTCCGTAAATGCTGCCCTGACTAGCGTTATCTGGGGAGGGCATTCCTGCGGCGATAGGCGATAGAAGGTAAATTTGGAAATTATATTTGGAATTTAAACGGCAGAATCCGCATTATAGATACGACCCAAATCCCGCATCAGCTGCGCTCTTTATACGCAGATAACCTCTAAACTTGGGACTGAAAGTGAATGTTTTTGTTGAATCTGAGAATCTAATGAAATACCTACAGAAGCCGGGGCTCGCTTTACGCTCTGCGTCGGTTCCTCCTCGCCTCTCATTTCTAGTTTTGTCTTTAAAGGTTTATATTGTAAGAAATGCTGCGTTGATGTTTGGCGCTCTACTAATAATGCAGAAATCTCTAAAGAGTGTTTTTTCTTTCCAATCGCCAGGATTCATTTGGGAATCTGCACTTATAGCTGGCGAGAAGAACACAAAAACACGAAACCGCATTAATTGTACGGATAGTGAAGTAAATTTACCTTCTACCAATTTTTCTACCCGAAAATAATGGGACGCCGTCTAAAATTTGCACTGCTTAGCAGGACGGCACAGGCTCCGTCACAAACGGAATGTGGCATCCATAACGCCATCGTGAAGGACAAGCGATAACGTTCTGGAGGACTCCGAAGTGGGACTGGTTTTTGGGGAATTTGGAGGGCAGATTGGCCCAATCTACGAAGGGTTTGAATATCATTTATTTTAATGAATCCTAGCAATTAGTTTAGAACCAGAAGACCGGAACACATATTTCTTTATAACATTCATGAAAAAGAAATGATCTGTCAATCACCAAACAGCCAATATCACTTCTGCTAGGTTTGTGCGCTTCTGAGGAAAGCGGATCTAATAAATAAAACGTAACACGGGGTTCCTCGCGGCTCGGTAAACGGTAACGGTCCTTCCGACTGACAGGTATCACAGGAACCTCGGGGTTAAACCATAACGTGCGGAGGAATAGGATGGCGAGAGCGTGGAGCGGAGGCCGGTGGGGCATTTTGTGGTCTCAGAGATGGAGATACACACCTGCATGTCTCTCACGCCGCTCGGGTGGTCGTATTCAATTTGTTCTGAAGACAGCAGCGCTTCACAAAGATTGAACCTCTGCAGCTCCAGCAGAGAAGACAGCTTCCCGTCGGAGACGCCATCTTTGGCCATACAGTACACCGTGGTTACAACGGCTATCTTGGATGGATTCATCTCAGCTTTGATGACCGACTTCATCTCCTGATGGAACTGCAATTCCACGGCCGTCTGCTCGCTGTTCACAGCAAGCGCCTGTCTGTGGGCACCAGAGGTTACGTGGCGTAAAAGTGCATGGCGTTGAAAGTTATCGGTTCCCACTGTAAAGGCGTTCTCGGCTTTACCGTGCTTGTTCTTTACCAAAGCCTGACGGCATTCCATGCAAAACATCAGCTTGCGTTCATAGTCGAACTCCAGCCACGTGAACTCTTCCTTCCAATGCTCATTGAAATACCTCTTACATTTTTTATTGGAATTGGAGGTTTCTCCTGCAGGCTTCTTCCCAGGGGTCACCAGGACCCCACCACTGCCCATGCTGAAATCAAACGCTAAAGGTGGGCCGAGACTCTCCATGCTGCATTACAATGAATAAGGTACTTTAATACAGCTTCGGGGATGGACTGGTGGACGAAAGAGATAAGGGGAGAGGCATTAGGGATCACACAATATTCTGCCCGCCATAGTCAGTTATAAACGACAAACATCGTTAAATAACTCAATACATCATCCCCTATGCCAGACCCAACCCCTTCCTAACTTAGGACACCCAAAACCCTCGCCAAACGTGCCAAATGCTGACAATGAGCCGTAGAGTAGAATAGCATCGCTAATAGCGGCCGCTACTGTTTACAGCAAAACAATAAAAGCAGCAATAAAGAAAAACAAGAATCTGATAATCCGCTCTTCCGGCAAAACCCTTCAACTAACCGTTTCCTTGATATTCTTTTAAATGAATTGGCGCCTAAGTCTATAATTATCGTCATTTATTCTAATGTTTCTTCTAACTCTGCCATTTTCTACTAAACTCTGGCGTTCTGCAATTCAAAAATAAAACAAATGGCGTTCTGATAATACATGTGTATATAATAAATACTATAAAGGAGTAATAGATTACCATGATGTACATGTCACCCAACAACATGCATTTCAAGGGCAGTACCCCGGCACATAAAATGATTCTAATCTGCGCTACTAGCGTTGCTATAAAATGTTTTATCCCAGTTGACCTCTAGGACGTATTACTACGGCATAGAATCTACTATGCATATAATAAACTATAAGCGAGAAAGCTTGTATCCCGATAAGCAAGCGTCCAGCCATATGTAATGCGTCCACCAGATGAGACGATTTCTGGTAGGACAGCATCTTCCTGGTGTATGAAACCCCCCGGTGGGGTAATAGTCCCTTCTATTCTAGCACGAGTCTCGTCAGACCTGGGTTTCCCTCGCTGGGTCTGGGCGCAGGGAGAGAACGCGCATTAATGCGTCCATAATGTCCCGAGCTGCTCTGTACCGGTTACACTTACATCTGTCCCAGCGGAGGTAAGTCTGGTATGGACTGATTTAACCTATTAACTTCCGCAGCTTCGCCTCCAACACACACTGAAGAATATGTCCCTTCATACATCATTTCTAGTGGCGTGTATATAATATCTAAATATATTACATGCTCACACAAACAAACTACACGCTTGCATATGTGTGTTATATATATATTATATACTTTATACGTGTTATATATACATTATAAACACACGTACACTTTACTGCATGTTAAGAAACGTGTGCTCAGATAAATAAACACATGCTATGCTAAAAGAACACAAACATATCTACAAAAAGAAAACGTAAATGATCCACTGGGTATATGAAAGGGTTAAAGATCACACAGCAGAAATATATTTGTAATTCGTGTTTATCGACATATTGCTACATACGTACCTAACACTGGATGCCGACACTTACTTTAACTTTCCAGACTGCACCCAGATATCCCGCGGCATTATTTCCCTTCCCTTATAGCTCTTTGTGTTAAGGCACAGAAAGGAGAGATCCCTCCGTGCCTTCCCTGCCCCGGCTCACTCGCCCCCCCAGCACTAACCCTGCCAAGTTCCCTCTACTTTCCTAAAACCGTAACAATACAGGAGGTGCCTTCCGCGCTGACACAAACAATGCTTTCCAGGCAGTCGCAGAGAGACACGGAGACACGGGAGCAGCCATGATGCGTGTGTCAGCGTGAGTGAAAGCACGACTCGCTGCGCTGCGATGGATCCTCCTGCCATCTGGTGGCCGGAGAAGCCCTTTTCTCTATCCTACAGCCCTGCATCCATTACCCGACTTCCACAACGCTTAGCATTCGGGTTCGTAAAGTTTATGCTACAAATAAGAGTTCTTTTAGACTTTTGTTAAACTGAAAAGGGAAATCCACTAAATAGTTTATAGTCCGGCAAATGCCCAGCAGGTCACCGGCCAACTGTGTTCCATACTTACCCAGTCTCCTGCTCCCGCCACATACAGTCCTGCAGCTGGATACACACCGTGTGACTATTAAAACTTAATTTATGGCCGCTCAGACCCAGCTGCCAGCCGTACGTACATCATTCGCCGGCCACTGGCCTTAAAGTGCCAGGGCGGTTTAATTATCCTGCGTCTGGCCATACTTAACGGCTGTTGTTCAACCGTAAAGACGCCGTAAAGCTTATTGATGTATTCATGCGCGGCCGTCAGATGAAACATTCCCTCTCGCTCTATTAATGAGGTATTGCGAGAGTCCGAGCACGGACATTCTACTTCCGTCAGCACTTCTCAGCGAAGGCAGGAAGGCGGATTTCTTAATTTGTCTGCATTTCCCCATCTAATTTTATTGAATTCTAGAGGCAAAAAAAGGAGATCAGCTCCAGAACTGGAGGTAAACTAGAAATTATCATCAATATGGGGGGGGGGGTGTTTCAAGCGATTAAAGAGGACTTTTGGAATAAACATCAGTGCGGATATTAGAAGAACCGACACCGAATATCCCCACAAACACAATTTAGCTGTAAAGGTTGTTTTTCCCCAGAATTTGTGAAATATGTAGCAGCCTTTTACGTGGCCATAAACCCGATAACCACCTCCGCGGGTCTGAAGAGAAATACAGAGCCTGAAGTCAAACGCTTTCTGTTCCCGACGCCGGGTGAACAGGCGATCTCTAACGCGAGGTGACGGGGACTCGGAGGGCCGGGGGGGGGGAGAACGTTCTGCACTCACAGCGGATTATCGGAGGATCGCTGATATCCGCATTCGACGTGACGTTCGCTGGAGGAAAAACGGGGGCTATAAACCCGGGATGATTCAGGAGTGTGATTCACGCGATATCAATAATAATTAGGCTTCTTTTATTAACCACTGGGGTTTCTGGCATAAACAGGACTTTACACTCTGACTGGATCCTTACTGGTTCATTTATAGGTATTTCATGTCTTTTTTATCTTCTTCTTGGGGATTGCGTAGGACAGGTCTGTATAGTCCGGTAAGAATATTATTTCTTAAACATGTTGGGCTTCTTACTGCGACTGATTGTCTATTCACATCGGATGACACAATCTCTCTCTCTCTCTCTGTCATAAAATGTTACGCTCCGGTAGAAGAAAATGAGGGAAATTAACATATTTACAGTCTGTAATCTACAGCGGTTCATAGTATTGGAAGATAGTCTGTAGATGTTAGATATATAGAGATATATAATATATATGTAATATATATAATATATATATATAATAAACAGACACACAGGTGAGCTTCACGCTTGGAGGCAGAGCTGACCTTCCAGTCCCACAGCCGGCCGTGACGAGTATAAAGATGAATAACGATGATATCTGTGGAAATCGCCTCACATCTAGCTCTGAAAATCAGTTTTGCCGTCAATGGACGACCCATAAAGCTTGGTTTCAAAATCACAGCAAGTGATCCAGACCGGTATCCGTTATATCCACGAAGCCTGACTCTGACACGCGAATCCCACGTGCTATTTAAAATTATCACACGCAATACTGCATTGCACTTATATATCTATACACATAGACATCGCATATATATAATTATTATGTATTATGTTGTATAGCTGGATCACGGGCAAGCCTCCATGAGTGGCCACTCCAGTGGTATCTTTGCTTGTAGCAGCTCATGGCGCCACGATCCACGGAGAGCTTTCCCTTCATCTCTGACGTAGCTCACAATAAACTGGGTTTAGCCTGCATGCTTTCCTGGTCGCTCAGAACGTTTGGTGGTTTGTGGTCTCCCAAAGAGGTCCGCAGCCCTAAAAGTCACTACAATTTACTCGATCGCTGGACGTTTTAAAGACACAACCCTTTTGGGTGCCGCTTTAATCACAGAACCTTAAATCCGTTGGAAAAGTCGCCTGCGGTTATCATGCAGTCTGCACGTGCGATCTGTAATAGCCGCCCCGAGAAGAGAAACAATCACAAAAATCACAAAAATCAGCGACTGACTGACTGAGCGCGGCTGCTCCACGCTGTCGTCTGCCCTTTTAATGCTGCTTCTTCTCTTTGTCACGTTATAGACGTTATATACATACGTACGTTATATACATACATGCATTCTATCATAATAATCATTGAATGCAAACACACACACGTATATATATATTTATATTAGTTTAAATAATGTGTATTTTTTAATTATATATATATATATACACATTGCATATATATATAATTATTATTTTATATAGCTCCATCATATTCTGCAGCACTGTACAATAGATATATACATATATATAACACACTAAATAGGCAATATAATTGGATTTCTTTAAGGACCCGCGTCACTTCGTTATTTCTAAAAGGTTAAACAATTAAAGAACGCGTCTGAAAACATGGAAGTATTTGGCCTGAGGCTGCACACAAATGCTGATATATCTGAAATATCCAATACTATTAAGGGGGTTTCTTGGGATTTTGGGCTCCTGGGACCCCCTGTTGGTTTTTGTAATTTTCTGGGCAGATGAGGAGTTAACTACTTCGCTGCTGGAGAGGAACACATCGCAAGAGGCTCTAGCAGATTAAGGATGGAAGGATGGACAATTCCTTACGGCACGAGCACGGACAGACATGATTTCCATTATGCTTCTCATACTGAGGTTTCTGCTCCAGGACGGACGCCCGACACAAACAGCTAATCACAAAGAGCTTGAATGATACTTTGTGTCGGTTCTGTGATAATCCGTTTTCCTGAATATGTATCTCAATACAACATGTTTTCTACAATAAAGACGCGTTAGAATATTACAAGGTAACAATGAAACAAAGATTGTGAAAATAAACATTTACATTTCATTTAGTGATCTGTAGACAGACGTAAAAAACAACCCAAGCAGACACAAACCCCCCCATGTGATAATATCATTACACGGCGCGTCCAAACATATTCAGTAACTGAAGCACTCACTACATGAACTATTCAAGTTTAGTCTAAGTAACTGGAAATTAACCCTCTAAGCGATGATAACAGGAGAGCAGACCGGCATTTATGCTGTTAAATTCTTTTACAATGGTGAAGAATTCTATAAAGGTAAAGGCCAGGTAAATACTGGAAAATGCTTATGACTGTATATATACAAAAACACACACACACACACACACACACACACATATATATATATATATATATAAATATATATATATATATATATCATATATACACAAAAACATACCTATATATATTATATATACACAAAATATATATATATATATATTATATATACACAAAAACACATATATATATTATATACACACAAAAACACATATATATATATTATATACACACAAAAACATATATATATGTGTTTTTGTGTATATATAATATATATATGTTTTTGTGTGTATATAATATATATATGTGTTTTTGTGTATATATAATATATATATATGTGTTTTTGTGTATATATAATATATATATATATGTTTTTGTGTATATATAATATATATATTATATACATATCATATATACACAAAACATATATATATATATATATATATATCATATATACACAAAAACACATATATATATATATATATATATATATATATATATATATATATTATATAGAGAGAGAGAGAAACACACTTTTTATTTTCTCAAAGAATTCTATTTTTTCACCCAGCTTTTTTTTCGTGAGAAGCCGTGACGGTGAAACCTCTTGAAGTGAGTGCGGATTTGAAGTAACGCGCCTGCGCTGGACAGCGCGCCTCCCATTACAAGGAAATTATGATGCGGCGTTCGCTAATACTGTCACTGAAAATCCACGGCCCTTCACATTACAAAGATTAACCCTTCACGCACCGGCTAAGAGTGCAGCGTATTACTACCCGTTTGTGTGCGAAACCACCAAACCCGCAAAGGGTTAAAGAGGTAATGAAGCATCGTGAATACGTTCTATGTACAAAATCTTTAACAAAGATAAGGTCATCATTTCCACAGAAATAACAGTAATTGGAAGAACCGGGTTTTCTGGGTCCCTTCGTGCCGCTTTATCTTTATAACGGTTATTCCAAGGGGGGGGGGATTTATCAAAATTGCAAAGCATTGAGAAACGCCGTCCCAAAAGCTTGGGATTTGATGAGGTTTTTCGTATCTCTTTATAGACGACGTACGGAATGATTTGGAGCTTTGCGCACGATTTTTCTGCCCTCGGGACATTCGAGGGACTCCGATCGGCATTTCACCTCCTGTATCGGGGGATCGGTGACCTCAGGACACCATAGGAGAGAATAACCAGTTCTATAAACTAAAAGGTGGTTCCAGATTTCTCTGCTTTTGCCCTTGAACGTTATGGTCGGGAAGACGCGCTTCATACTCCCTGTTTATGAAGACAATTATATATATATATAGGAAGTTGGTTTCGTTTGTTTCTTCTACAGCACAACCTTGGGCATTTACAACCCCTAAACAGGTGCCATGATAACATAAAACACCTATAACACCTTCTACGTGACCTCATCTCCACCACAGAACCCATTCTTCACCTCCTTCCAAGCAGACCCAGCGAGTATAGAAACGTCCACGGCGGGATCAGACGAGCATTAATACAGCACTCCGCAGAAACATGAATGATCTCAACCAAAAGACGAGGCGTTTCAGAGACATCTCTATCATTAGCACCCTACTGCGGATGATCGAATAAACCGTCTCCGAAACCATACCTATTACCTCATTGCAAACGGAGACATTGAGGGGCAGACGCCGCTCATCCCCGTGTTTCCCGTAGCGTTCCCAACACACAGAGAATGGGAATTTCTCTCTCCTACTCCTTCATATCTCTTCAAAGACGTAAAGGACAAGGACGCGTCCCTCACGATCCCGCGTCTCTCACGATCCCGCGCCCCTCACGACCCATCCGCTCCTGACCAAGACATTACAACAACTACCTTCATTTTCACAAAGACATCACGCAGATTGTCCAAAAATGCACCAAGGTCACCCATGCCTCAACATCACCGCCTACCAGGCATTGCAAATACCCCTTCTGGAAATGGACTACAGCCTTTGGGCCAATCGTTAGCTAAAAACGTTTTGTTATCGTATGCGTCCGAGATGTTATTTTATGACATCATACTCTTCTTTGCCTATCGTTTCCTTCCAGGCATCCAAATTTCCAGACCGTACAAAGCCGGTGACGCCACCTTCCTTCCAGGCAGGGGAGATGAAGCATTTGCGTCCCCCAACACCGGCAACGTAGCAAAAACAGCAAAGTTGGGTTCACTTACCCAAAAGCATTCTTGATTGCGTCTCGACGGTTTGCCTCCCGAAATCGCTATGTGATTTAGCAGACCGGTTGCATTCGCACAGAACGTTCTAGCTGCCTCCGATGGAGAGGCGACTGGCCTCCAATTCATTCACCTTCCCAAATGATACACTTATACCCCAATTAAAAGCTTAACGCTCCACTGATCTCTGCCCGGAGGAGGTAAACAAGCTGCACTCTCTCCGCAGCCACTGGCCCTTCTTCTAACCCAATCACCAAGCGCAGATGGAGAAATTACCCGGCGTAGCCTCTCCCAGCCGAGAGCTCCGCAAACCAAAAGATACTGAATTACCATACAAATCGGATGGGAGGTCTGAACGGGGGTGTGGAGAGAGCGATAGAAGTCAGAACGTACTCCTCGTCTCCTTTCACACGGAGGGCATCGCAGCTCTCCTCCTCCACGCGTGCAGAAAGCCTGGCACACTTTAACCTAACGAGGTTATCTCCGAGTGCCGTGACACCATGCGCTAACCCCATCAACAAAAAGTACCTACAGGCGCTAAAACTTTCATCCGCTGGGTATTGCGAAACGTATTATTATTCCGATCTACCTTCTATCATCTGTGAAAGTGTAAATTCTTTAGCTTATATCGTCTAGATTTATATATTTTTATATTTATATTTATATATTTATATTTTTTATATATATATATATCTTTTTTGTTTTGTTTTGTTTTACATCACACTTTTCTGGAAATGGAAATGAATTTAATCCTTTACCTTTTTATTTCACTAAAGTTATCTTAAACTATAAAATATGTTCGTAAAAAAATATACAGCACCCACTGCCAAGGGTATAATATCATTAAAGGGGGGCAATTCTCCTAAACAAACAAAACATGATTTTCAATTGATTTATCCCAATATGAGGACAGATTTTAGACACGTAGCTGAAGCACAAAGCAAAATATCATAGCAGAAGAACATTTGGCTGTGGTCACGTCGGATCTGCTGGGAAGCCCTTCCACTAACCCACCACCCTCACCCTAAAATAATTGTTCCATCAATCACAGCAGAGCTGCGGGTATGCGAGTATGAAGGGTAGGGAGTTAAATCAGAGACAGCGCTGATGCTTTAGCTTAAAAATATATCTGAATCGATTAAAGGTATTTATTGAGGATGGAAAATGCCTTGCCGGACGCTAATAAATTGATTATTATTACGCGAGAATCCAAACGCCTGTCAATCCACCGAGTATTAATTACTAATTCCTGATCCTGTCTGGGATCCTCACGGCTCTCATCAATTTCCCAGAAAGAATATTAAAGGTGCTGTTCCACCAACTCTGCCCAAAGTAACAGCTTAGTAACCAAACGCAGCATTAGTAGAATCTTCTCGACGTCCAAACCCAGACGGTTTATATTTTAAGTGTAAGTTTTTGCCCCATTCATATTATCTTACCGGGGACAGCTATACAAAAGCAGGCACTGATAGCCATAGGAAGCGGAAAAGCTTCTTAAATGTTTCTGTGTTGTTTTTATTTTAGGTTATTTGGTAAATTCCCTCGGGATGGGTCGCTGGCACGCTGCCCGCTAGTCAGTCTGGCATGTAAGTCAGTTAAGGGCCAAGAAAGCGCCAAACAACTCTAAAACGCGTTAAAATGCGGAGGTTTGTTTCAATACTTAGGAAAAAGAAAACATCAAGGAAAAAATGACCCAACTGTCCCTTTCCTACCGACCCGCCGTCTATATCCAGCGCCATGGGGAGGAAATCTTAGAACTCATCGCCTATACAATATCTGGTTCATATAGGAAGTGCTACTAGCCTTCTGCCCACGCTATTATGCTGTAAAAACGTTACCCATGTTACATTTCACAATTTTCTTTTGTATCCTTAAGGGGAATTTGTAGATAAAACCAGGGCTAAATTTATCGCAGGTCATAAACTCCGCTTCTGTGCGATTAAAACCGGACTGTCCCTGTCGCACAACACCGGCTCGCGCCTTTCAGAGCGTTGGCTGCCGATATCAGATGGTGGAAAGCACCGTTGTTGGGTTTCAGCTGCGCATCCCCGGCGCTGCCAAATAAACAGACATTCGCCGCTCCCGTTCATGCGCGCCTCCGGAGTAAAACATCTATTTACTGTCTACTAAACAACGCTCTTGTTAGAGTTCATGCGATAAAACACATAATCTTTGTCCTTTATGATATAGAAACGGCTCGTTCAGCGTTTGTTCTTTTACCCGATATGCTAACAGCTGGAAGATTATTGCAAAGCGGAGAGTTGGAGAGCCCCCCGGCAATGAAAGGGTAGAAAACAGTTTTACAAACGTCAGATTTTTTTTAAAAAAACCCAAAACCCTTAGTTTTTTGCGAGACAGCGAGGAGAAGGCATCAGCCCAGGTGGCAGCCCTATCTGCCGCGTGCGGAACTCTTTAAACGGTCTCGCGTCTGTGGGTATAACCCTCATTTAAATGACAATGGCCCCTTCTCACGCTGCCGTCCCCACGGACTTCGGCGGGGTCACCTTGCAAAATGCCGCGATCATCCCATTATATGCATCGGTTCCTCTCACAGGGTCCCCATTCACTAAACAACAATGGACACCAGAGATCATTAAACGCCATTAAAGTAAATGAATGGCCTGTAATGGATTTCACGCTCCGCTGCGGAAGCCCATAGGCGTAAGGCGTGAGTCCCCGCCACGATCGGAGTATTTTAATCAAAGCGACCCATTTAACGGGAAACAAAAACAGCTTTAAACCGGATCCTCCACGTGATGCTTCCGTGAAATGTTACATCGGTATTTACTACAGAAGAAAATAAACACCCGGATCTCGCGAAGCCTTCCTGCCTGCATTTTATCTCTGCCGCTATTTGATTTCGCATCTATTACAGCATTTACAGCGGCTCCGCGTCGCCAAACTCATCCCGGGCACGAGACACCCGAGTAGAACGCGGCGCCGCGGCACTCGCCAAGCAGTCCCAGCTACGCCGCCAAAACAGTGAGCCAAACGGAAAGGTCAACGGCGATACTCAATGTCACTCACTGGGATAAAATATCAGAATGCGACCCATCCTGCTATATCCCTGCAGTCGTGTTAATAATTCCCTCATTTATGACATCATTTGTAAACTCAGACACAGAGAGTACCTGGGAATTTTCCCGATTTATTGGTCTGGAGGTCCCCATCTACATAAAAGTAAGAGTTTCAAAACTCCTCGCTTTGCTACAAAAAATAAATAAATTCCTGAAGATAATCTCGTCATCTAAAAACACGCAGACGCATCGTCATACGAGTGACGCCGGTAACTAAAAACACGCAGACGCATCGTCATACGAGTGACGACGGTAACTAAAAACACGCAGACGCATCGTCATACGAGTGACGACGGTAACTAAAAACACGCAGACGCATCGTCATACGAGTGACAACGGTAACTAAAAACACGCAGACGCATCGTCATACGAGTGACAACGGTAACTAAAAACACGCAGACGCATCGTCATACGAGTGACGACGGTAACTAAAAACATGCAGATGCATCGTCATACGAGTGACGACGGTAACTAAAAACACGCAGACGCAGTTAGGATTATATTGAGATCTCATACTTTGCATTTTCTTATGAATTGCACCTTAGAAATTGTTTGATTTCTTGTAATTTTATTACTGTTTGCAAAATAATATATTTATAAAAAATAAATAAATAAATAAATAAATAAAATACTCTAATAATACTAAGCCGTTTTGTTTAGCAGATTTACCCGACTTTGGGTATTCTGAGTGATTTGGATGAATTTACGGGACTGCGGAGACTGCTTGTGATCCGCGCACAAAATCTGGGTAATTATAGCAGATCCGGGGCAAGATGCGTTTTATCTGCTATTAAAAAACCCCGGGTAAGGGGCCAAACGATTCAAATGCTCTTATATGTAAATATTACTTAAAGTAAAGAAATAGCTTCGTCTTAGAAAACAAGGCTCCTTCCTAGGTAGAAACCGTGACGGAGGGAGGGCGCAGGTTGGATCATTTAAAGAGACCGTGACTGATTTGGGAATCGAACCGCTTCATTACGACGCTTTTTACAAACAATGGAATAATGGACATTATTTACATTACGTTTAAAACAAAGAACGCCCCCTCCGCCTGCCTGCGCCCCGTATAATTCCGGTATTAATATTCAGCTTTTCTAATACATTTCTAATCATTTCACGGGCAGGAGAACGCTGGATTCACACGTTGGGAACGCATTGTAAGCCAGCGTCAGCTTCTTCCCTGATATCCCTGAAGAATGAACCTCAACGGTCTCTTTAATAAAAGGCCTATTTCTCCTGAAATTGTTACCGTCCCTGTAAAAGAAAATAGCTAAAACTGATAGCGTGAACTTGTGATTCTATCGCCGGGATTTGGCCGCAGAATGCTGAGAACGATCACGATGATGGAGCTGTCCCCGGTTATTGCCCACAGGGGGGCTATCTGCACGCGTTTACCCCAGAGAGCTCTATTGACTTCTCCCCGTGCCTTCTCGGATTTCATTTTCAATTAGCCACAAGGCAAGCTCACGCCGAAACAACGCTAATGACGTTTAAGCCACTTCGGCTGAAAATCAATGTGGCTGTCGGAGCGGCTACGGCGGGAGTGCGGTGAAATATCATCGTTATTTATCCCTCGTCACAAAACTTTCTCCACCACTTCATATAATTATACATTTATCTCTAAGAATGCCGGAACGGAGGATACCACGGGTGCCGTATTTGTATAATATACGGCCAAAATGGCAGGTTCCTTTAACAGGGTAAGTACCGGTAGTGCCACGCAACCCAAAAACCTCCTAAAATGAGCTAAAATATAATAATAGAAAGTCGCGGTTGAGAAAGTCGCGGTTTACAGAGCTTCTGATAAAATGTCTGCTTTAGCCGAGAATAAATCACGATGACGGATCTCTAGCAGACAGACTGATCTATCAGACCCTCTCCCAACCCGCACCAGGCAATCGTTACCCCGACACGATGCGTTACTCGGCCCAAGGGCCTTACTGTTTGTACAGAAGCCGTGACGTTAATATTAGAAGTAACCGATTACAATAACTGTGATTGATATCGGAATCGAGAGATCGTGTTTTTGGTAGCGTGTGGGATCTAACATTACAATTCCACTGCCAGTCCACTTTCCCATTAAAAACTAGCGCGTGTCCCGCGTCCTCGGTGGGATCACCCGCTGACATCAGCTGCACCCCCCCAGACATGAGCCGGACCTTCCACCCGCACCCCAATACACAGAAATTCCCGCTGAGCTTAACACTGGGACTCAAGGGTTAACAAATAAACCTCAGAAACCGGACATTTTATAAAACTGCCCCATTTTTCCTGTCGACTCAGCTAACTACAGGGGGCAAAAGGCGACGATTAAGATACTTCGCCCTAAATACATTATAACTCGTGAAAAACACACGCAGGTAACGCCATTTTATGAAATTAATTTGCGATTCGCATTAGATTTATATCCGTATCAGCGATCAGCGACACTTCTATAATATATTTACTCGCTAAATATCATGAAACGGTCATGAATCGGGTAATAGGTCGGGCATCGCAATGATTCTGAAAAGTACTCACAACAAGCAACTGATTTTCTTTCATCTTCGAGGCGAGATAAAGCGATTTATTTAAACCGCAGCGTTTCTTTTTAAAGCCACTCGATAAGACATTTTGCAATTTGAAATGTCGCCTTATCTTTTTTGGGCGAAGGAATTAAAGAGCTTGCGCGGAACGCGCAGGGAGCTTCGGTGAATTATTGCTGTATGGATCAACGTGCGCATAATTCATCTCACAAAGAGAGATTGTGTATCGGCCGTGCTCTTCATTGCCTATGACTGAGCGCTGATAATGGATTTGGGAGATGAACGTCATCAATAATATTGGTTCCTGTAATTCAGACGCAGGCAGCGATGGGCAGACGCGAGCTTCATGTCTCTGCTCTACACCGATGGGACAATCACTAAATACATCGCGCTGTCTTCATTTTATATTCCGCCTTCTTAGTGGAACTTCCGTTAAAAAGAGGGGACAAACGCAACTAAAAATATATATTTTTGTAGACTACACATTAGAATGAAACGAGCCGATTCCGCGATCTACCGGATTCTCTGCGCCCGGGGAACCAGGAGGAACTCGTTATCGATGTACAGTATTAGGTACTTATTTAGTAACAATGTCACCCATTTGCTTGGGTCAGTAGGGTATAAAGTTTAAGCAGAAGTTCTATACTATTAAAATAAACAATTTATAATATATCACAAAGGTTAATAAGCCATTTTATGCATCAAACGCCTTCCAAGTCGCTGGCGTTATAACGGACGCCATACATCTAACATCTCCATCCACCTAAACCAATACTGCAGAGCGTCGCGTCCTCTGGCTCATTAAACCCATCCCATTACCACACGCTAACCTCGTCTACATGTATGGCAGATGCAGGATCCCGTGTTTTGTACACAGCGGGCTCTGCCAGCGAAATCTTCCCCAATTCTCCATCTCTGCGAAGAGCTCGGTTTGTGCCGGCAGTGTACTTGCCAGTTGCGTTTGTGGACAATGAAAAGAGACGCTGAGAAGGAAAATGGGAAAAAAACTGCTCAGGAGCGATGATCTGAAATCAATATCTTTTATTTAAAAAGAGAAAAAGCCGCCAGCCGTTAATTTCAGATGAGAACAAGCGGATGAAATGGGTATCGGTGTCATTCATTCACCCAGGAATGAGAATGAGAAAAATGCAGTATATGATGTCACAGAACATGGCGGTATGCCTACATGCATGTAACATACATGTCATCTAAACTGGAGATACCTCTATAATAACTCAAATAGTTAATTATTTTCATACACAGTGATAGCCAAATTCCAATGAAGTAGCCCCAATGACGACATTCTGGTGTAGCAATCGAAGTATTTTTTCTTTTCATTTATCATAAATTCAATCTAAGAGGCCTACTCTATAAACAGCTTAAATTATTTTAATTCATGTGTCTGGAATTATATTCCATAGAGCCCCAAATGAAAACCGCAGTGGATAACAGAATCTCTACAAACAATCGACATTAACTATGCGTTTGGACATTTCCCTATTTTTTTCGTGTTGCTGACCACCACCTGTAAAGTGCTTCCCACCATTGGGGGTAAGAATACACGTGGGGTCCCGAGGACCAGCAACTTGGTCATGAAACAAAAAAAATCCCCGCACTGCACACCGACATCCCTTAATCTATTTCTGCTTAGAACCGGTGACGCTGGAGAGCGGCGTTTAATCTTTCTTATTTTCCCAAAATGGTATAAATTGTTTTTGATAATTCCCCTTAATGTTTAAGTGCCGAAATATACAAATCCCGCGCCCCTAAAAGGAGTTTTTCACTGTAAAAAAATTGTAGACTGTAGTAGCTTTTTACATGAAGAGGAATTAAACCTATTTTCTGCCCGCTTTCTGTCCTCTTTACTTGTCCTCTGACACGGTAAATTAAGGCAGATAATGAGCCTTTTCATGGAATTAGGGAAGCCATAGCGCTCGCCGCTGGGGAGCTGCAAAGCATTCTGGGGAGAATATACATTTGCTTGGCAGATTCAGACTGTGACAAGATGGCTTCTCGTTGCTATAATGGCTTCTGACGCTGGGTCGGCGATTCTGACCTTGCTGCCTCTGTACCATGAAGACCTCCTAGGTACAAAGAGACGTGAATGTGCTGATCGGTACGGCGCTCCATGCATGCGCAGGCTTAGGCTTGGCAGCTTCTCTTTGCTTTTCTCCGTCTCTCCATCGTTCAGCATGCGCTCCTTTGACGGAGCCATCTCTCCGTAACCCCGTCTGAGTGCATCATTCTCATAAAGCTGCTCAACCATGGCAGGCAAATGAAGCCTACAAGTCTAGTGTGGGAGGCCAGCTGCGCCCCGTGGTAGGAGCTGCCGGTGTTTGGCTTTGGGAGGTTGGAGAGTTAAAAAGCCTTTTGGGTAATCCGCTCCCTACACTAGAATGACCGATTGGAACAGAACGAGTCACAGGGATATAGAATCTGACGGCAGATCATTTGGTCCGTCTAGTCGCTCGTTTTCTCCTCTTATAAAAACTCAAACTTTAATCTTGTCTTGGGTTGGGGATCGCGTCGCGCCTCTCATCTCATACGCGTTTAACTCCCATCACTGCTTTAGCCTCCAACACTTCTGTGGCTCCACTTATCTACCAGCCTCTCGGTTGTCACGCTGCTATATATATATATATATACTATGTATTTATTAACGCCTACTACCAGCGAAGACGTACGTCAGCGGCTTTCTGTAATTGTTACTATCTAGAATTGTAATTTTTTATTTGAATTGACACGATAGAGCGAAAAAAGAATTCAGTAAACAAGACCACATTGGTTAACTTCATGATCGTGTGCTTATCGTAAATCACAGGGTCATTCACACAGGTGAGTTTCCCAAATAATACTTAAACTTACCTTAAAGTATAAAAGGTTCCTTGTGATGAATTAGGAGCTTGCATGCCCTCACATAAAACAAACTTATCTTAATTCTGGTTACAACATCTCGTTTCTGGCCATCTTGTGGAAGATCTGGGAAATTATCATCAGATCTGCAGCTATAATAATAAAAGCAGCATCCCTAATTTGGCATTCCACTGATTTTTGGGTTCTAGTAACAAAAATGGCTATTTACGTTGTGTGCATGAAGTTCTGAAGCATCTGTACGGCTGGGAAGCAGAACGCGGGCAGGACATTAATATATTGTAGCGGATTCCGTTTCCAAGCGTCCCAGGGATGACGGAATATATCCGGGCTCTAAATGCTTTCTACTAAAATTCTAGGTTATGGGCAAATCTTCCAGATAAAGATGACACAATTTACATTAACTGACCACTTGCTGGACTGGATTCAATCATTCTTCCTATGAAATCGGAATACAATGGATAGGGGGATGTCAAGGTTGAATTGTCCCCTGTGACGGGAGGGTGGAAAATTGTTCCCTGGATTCCAATGCAAACAGGCCTATCAAATAACCGCGGACCTATGGCTTCCTTGGACACTTTAGGCGACTAAGGGTTCCCTGCAAGGCTTTACCGGCGAGGTGGAGGTGGTCGCTGGCGGACAATAGTAGCAGGGCCGTTAAATAGTGGATGGCTGATGGGTTTGTTGGTAGCTGGTGGTGAGCTAAGGATTTTCTACAGGAGCCCCCCTTCTGGTAGGCATTGAGCTTAACCCTATCTGGGTGGCACTGTGCTCTTCTCATGACCTTGGAAATTCATGATCGGTCTTTTGAGCCCTGTGGGCATAAAGAACCAATTCCCTTTTTAAATGCTCAGTCAGCTTTGCAGATTCATGTTGTGCCTCCTTAAATTGTTGTACTCCTTTGTGAGAGACCGACAGTATACGGCCAATTGCTCGAAAGCTTCTGATCCTGACCCCAAGTTTGTGTCTACATCTCCACCTCTTGTCTCTGAGACCACAGCAGCATCTCCACGCTCTCCATGGTTTTTAGCTTCTTTTTGGATTTCTCAGTTTCCTCCGTGGCGGCTTTAATCTCCGTCTGCTCCAAATTCTGCTTCTTATATTTTGAGAGAAGGGCATAAACTCTGCTCCTTCTTTACACATTCTACATGAAGGGTGAGATCCTCTTGTCCTTCAACATCAAAGAACAATCTTCTGATTATATGTCTGCCGCTGCCCCCCTTGGTTAGGCATTGTGGATAAATCGCCTCGGAGCGGAGTGAAACCGCTGCGGTATTTGCTCCTGGAGGAAAGCGTGCCCTCAGCAAATTGCTGCCACATTTGCAAGTATTAGCAAAAACGTCCACCCAGATGCTGCAACATGTCTGAATGGCATGGCCGCGTTTGGATAAATCGAGTCAGGCAGCGTCACCATGATTCTATCAATAAAAATGAACGCACGCGTTGCTTATGTTTGCAAATTTATAAAGCAGCCAGTGTATATCCCATGACATCCCATTAAGGACCAATGACATGTCTGCTATAATGACAAGCTTAGAAAGCTATCAACGACAGAAAATTAAAAAGTTTAAAACCCAATCATTCTTTGCTTCCTATACGCTCCTTCCAGGGGCAGAGAAGTGCGATATTTCAATACGGCGCTGCCCTTCTCAGTGACCCCTTGCTCAGGGGGTGATGCTCCTTGGTATATTAATTGGCAAGAAAGCGGTTACAATAAGGTTACAAAAAATTTAAAAAACAGTCTGTCCTTTAAGGGGTTAAGGTTTTAGTGCAATTACATTATTAGTGTTTAAGGAATTTTAAGAAATAGTTTTTTATTCTCACTATTGTCCTTTAAATGTAGATTAAAGTCATCAATTTAATCAAAATAATATTTGAAATAACGGTTTTTAGCAGAACAGACTATTTTCCTCTCCATCACTGGTCTTAGATGTGGCTGTTAAGATAATGATAATAATTATAATTTCGATATGTTTCTATGGGAAAAGCTCCGTCGGTTTCCATACATCCCACACATCGTTCAGTTGGGACAATATTTGCAGAATTACATTTCCATGAAACTTCATCCAGAGAATCGAGCAAACGGGGTAACTATCGGGTAACTATCGGGTAACTATCGGGTAACTATCTGTAAGAGGCCACACGGGAATGTGGAGCAGAGGCAATCGTTCTGCTTCTCTAGATCGTGAAGGGTAGACTCAGTCAGATAAGACGCTCTTTTATTAGTTCTCCATAATTCAAACTACGTGTATTTTTCACAGAAGAATATTCCCTTCTCATGGAAATGTTAGTAATACTCCATCCAGTGTGTGCTCATGTGCATTATATTCACACATCGATAGCGGCAGTTCGTGTATCCGCTTCTCATAATTGCTGCACACAATAACATTTACGCATAAATCACAATAATATTGATTCCTACCGTGGGCAGCTGGGATCTTCCCGTTATGGATCTGCTTCAGTCGCTTCTGGTGGGATTTGCCGTTGTAATGGATCTGGGCCTGGACGGCGGAGTTCAGCTGAATGTTACAGACCTCGCACAAGGTGAACGGCGGAAGGCTCTTCTCTCGCTTGGACAGAACATCAACCGCTTGGGTATCAGGCTGTCCATTCTGGCCCACAGGAATGGATACAATGGAGTCTGACGTGTAGGTAGGGCTCATTGGACGTTTCATAACTGCAAGAACGGAAAAATACAATTACTGTTAGCCCTTATTTTCACTTTTATGGACGCCCAAGGCAGTGAATTATTTTAGGAAGAGTCCAACTGCATTCAATCCCCTAGGAAGAGCTTTTTTACTCTGATGTCACTTACTTCTCCGTTAAGTCTAAACTTCAGAATGTGTTACACGAAATTTACCTTCTAAACATAATTTGTTAACAGTTTGTGTGACCACTTGGTGCGCAGTTGTGTTTATCCCGCAGAAAGAATGATTATCAGATATTTATGATCCGCACACAACAGATCAAGAAGGTTGAGAAAAACCGAAGCTAGCGATGGCCGCCACAGCTTTTAGCAACGAATTCATTGATTAAAGCTCCTTTCATCTCATGCACTTTGTTTTTGGAGATATAAGTCAGGGACTATTTCACCTTCCAGAAGATCTGTGGCAAAGTGTGGCAGAAGAACCAGTATTCATTGACTGCCTGAATGTTATCTCCGCTAACAAAACCAAGAGAGCCACTTTAGGATACTTTTAAAAAAGGGGTGCAATACCCGGTATTGGCCAGTAGATGGCACGCAGATATTTTATCTCAAGGGTCTGACGTTAATGGCCATGAAAGTGTTAATAGTGTGATAGGATCATCGGTTTCATACAGGACACATTAGGCTCCTGCTTAAAATGATGTTAAATTAAGTATTGTCATAATAAAGCCTATGATCATTCCGGATAACTTCAAATTTTCATATAAACACATCAGCAAAACAGCACATTCTTCACAAATACACTCCGTATGGAGGAATATTGGAAGAATATTAGTGTCGTTTACGAGGAGTCCATAACTATAAGAAGTAACACGGACGTGATGACAGCCCCATCTCTTAGCAAGGCGCTCCGTACACAAAGTCCTCTTCTAAATACTAGCCGGTCCCCGACTCGCAGCCAAACACAGATAAGACCTTTCATTTTCCACGGCCGCCAACTCTTTGATAGGCAGATTAATAAGGTCCGGTTCATAAAGGTCCCCCCCGTAAGAACCGCCACACAACAACGGTCAGACAAAACGCAAGGCGGGTTATAATAACATTTTCTGTTAATATGTTGCCTACTGTAACACAAGCGGCACGACAAAAAAACAACGATGTCGTTGCTGAAAATTGTACCCTAAAGACAATAACCGGATAACGGATTTTGACATTTACACAAAGGATCATCAGACTGAAGTCGCAGGAGCAGAGCGCGTTCAATGTATAGATGAGGGATAAATTATTAAGAAATGTTAGATACGTAAATTTACACATTTATCATTTATTATTTGCAAAACTATTAATAAAAGTATTGTGGATTCATTTGTATTTCTGTATTCTCACAACTATAAGAGTGATAAATCCTTGCACTTTTCTTTGAAGTTTGTAGAAACGATCATTTTTGTCCCAATACCCTTGAAGGTTATGTCCCAATAAAACCAACTTTATTCCGTTTACAATCAGAAAGAAACGGCCCTTTTATCCTGAGACGTGTTTACAGTCTGAAGCTACTATGACATAAATATCCATTTCTGTTAATTGTTTACATGAAAGTCCTCTAAAGGACCAGAAGAAAAACCCACCCTACGTAATGGTTGCTATTTTAAAAGCTGTAATAATGTTACATATTTTAAATTTTATGTATTTCATTAGGAAATTAGGGTTTTTCTCTGTATAGACAAAGCTTATGAAACATGCTGGATGAAACACCATATTTCATGACATTAACATTTTCACCAACTTAAGCTACAGTACTTCGTCTGTTGGCACCCCTGCCCCCCCCCACCCCCGGTGCATCAATGAGCCTTGGCTGTCCACATTTGATAGATACTGATCTCAACAGACCGGGAAGACCCCACAAGAGCTGCAGTTTGGGAGATGCTCCGACCCAGTTGTTTAGCCACCACAATTTGGCCCTCGTCAGGGATGCTATGATCTAGGAGTGCCCATTCTTCCTGCTTTGAAGACGAAATGTTCACTCGCTGCTTAATGTATCTCACCCACTGACTATCAGCGCTTCTCGCTTCACCCGTCACTGGTCACAATGTTACGGCTGATGATCAGTGTATATCTCGCATCAGTAACACACCTCACATGCCTCACTACTTTCATATTACAAGTCCGTACATCTTACGTTCAGGTTAGGGAGGCCCAAGACGCACGATTCTATGCAGCAGACGTTTCCAACACTTTACATAAACCGTTAATGTCTACTGAACGGAGTCACAATAGATTAATATAAAAGCAAGTGAGGCATTTACGGCGAGGGTACCAAGTACTACAGCAAAACAATCGCTTAACTAATGTTTGGGTTAAGAGGACAACCAAATGTCACATGGGAATCTTAGATGGTGATCTAAAGAGTTAAAGAGTGTTTAACGTAATGTAAAAACAGAACAAAAATTCACTCTATATTTAAAAAGAAATTTCTCACACTTCATCGAATCAAATACTGCAGAACCTGTATCACTCCTGTTATAAATTTCTCCCTTAATGTTCTGTTCATCTGGATCCGTGGCCATCATTTCCAGTATAGCTGCTCGTCTAAAAACACTTGTAAGTATGATAAATACAGATAGTAGATTTATGGTTATCCCACGCAGCTTTTCTTCATGAACATTTACATACAAAGAGAAGCTAAAACACGAGTGCACTCTATCACGAGACGTTTCGATGCGAAGTTAATGGAAAGAAAGCGATTGACGATCCCTTTGCACGTTTTGTTACTTTTCAGACATCCTGTAGTTGTGGTTGATTGCTTTCCATCCTTTCTCACACTAAATCCTGGATTCATTTCCAAAATTCTACTATTTCCAAACCCTTCTATCTTCTGTCGGGTTCCCATCTGGACAGCTGGAAGGAGGAAGCCAACGCATTATTGCAAAGAAAAGTTCCTACCTCGTGGTCTCCAGACAGTCTCTGTCCGTTCGCTTTTCTTGCTCCCAAGCTCCCCCTTTCTCTCCGTGAGATAAGGACTTAGAGAGAGGAATCTGAGCTACGCAGCGGCCACCGCAGCTATTGTGTAAATACTGCTATGAATAGGAATTAAATCAGCTGTTCTCACACTAGACGAATATTTTATTAACATTGTTTTGCTGTATTTTTCTGCTTTCAATATTTTGGGTGAGAGGCGAGACGTAGGTGCGACTGTTACTGTGGACGGGTGACGTGCCAATTGGCAGGGTTTATATCATGAATGTCTGCCAAGTCATGCCACTGGTTAAGGACATCAGGCTGCAAAATGGTTTGGGGTTTCCAGCGTACTGTATTGTCGACAACTATCTTAACCTCTTCGTTGCCTGTTAGATTGGCTTAATCCTACTGATATTTTCGGCGTATATGTGTAAGATAATACTGCTAAATATCTGGGGACTTTCCTTATCTGAGCAGCCCAAGAGTCGTTTCCCTTTATGAAAACAGCGAGTTTTGTTTTAAGATGCCTAAGAACGGTTTAATTTAACTATAATAAACACTCACTTGTATTCAAGCAGGGAGTTCAATCACTGTGTATGTGTAAGGAAGTTAAGAACAGGGTAGGCTGAGTACCATGCGGAGTGCAGCTAAACTCCAAGTGCCTCATGTGTATCTAGCAATTCTAACGGTTCGTGTCTAATGGATTCCTTTATTTGAACATAATTTGGTAATATCTCAATCCTGGGTAGTTGGTGGACATCAGGAGGTGCTTTACAAGACCAGCCTTACCATAGACGCATACTAGAAAGCATGTAGAAACTAGAAGGGCATGATGGAGACATGGTTTGCCTAGGGCACTAGAAACCCTAGGGCCAGCCCTGTTTGGGAATCACTACACTAGGTACCCTGGTACAAGAGGCAACTTGGGCTACCTAAGATGGCCACATCACAACACAATTCTAAATCATTCTATGTGATACAGTAGCACTCTGCATTATTGTAGTCATGACTCTATATAGTGTTATTTATGTTGCCTCGTGGTGACTATGGAGAGTAGGCTCGCACTTCAGCTACATATTACTTCAATGAGGTTCACTGCAGTGCTCCACAGAAAGAGGACCTCCAATGTTGGCCAAGCACCTCGACACCCCAAGAGTTTAGCCAAAAATCTTAGGGTCAAAGTAGAAACCACGAGATCCTGGCATCCAAGCTACATTCATTCAAGTAAAATGTTTTCATTCTGCAATATCTGTCACTGCATGCATTCATCGGACAAAATGATGGCAACTTTGTAATGTCTGTTTACTAATTGAATGATTTTATAATATGACCCATAGACGAAGATCTAATGAATTATAAATTGGTTAATTCAGTAAGTGCATCAACGTAGGTGATGTCATTCAGAATATGAAGTAAATATAACGCTTTGTATGTCTATCATTATACTGTGATGACTTCTCATGGGTAATAGTTTGGGTTTTTGGAGATTAAACGCTTTAAGGGGTATATTCACTAAGGAATGAGGATAGCCTAAAAATGAAAAATCATCAGAAATTTTTGTAAGCTCTTTTGAGCAAGGCACTGCTAAACATTTGGTTCTGTAAGTCTGAGTTGTTATGCGATACATTACCTATTACGTCAGGTTTGCCCATTGCAGGGTGCAGCAGAATATGTTGACACTATATAAATCAATATGTATGTATATTTGTATTTACTAAACCCTAACAGATTTACTGAGTCAATAAATAATAATAATAATAATACTACTAATAATACTAACAATAAAAATAATAATAATCAGCAACTTGGGAAAACATTTCCAATGCCCTTCTCTCCTACTGAATAGTGTAATGTAGACATCATTGGAGACTCCTTGAGTTGCCGATACACTTATTGCTAGATTTTGTAACGATATTTCTCTATAAATTAATCTAATCATTGCCTGTCAAGGAATTATACATCGTCAGTGAATCAAGTCCATGCCAGCGGTACATGTGTTACAATCCTATTTTTATCAGCCTTTGGTGCGCCTGATGCCCCCAGACTATTTACAAGCTTCCCCGTGTATTTATATCTCTGATCATATTTATAAAGCATTTATTCCTCGGTAAGCTCGCCTAATAAGCTGTAAATAATGAATGAGCTACTACTTAACAAATGAGATTAGGTTCAAATTATGTACCGATGCAGTTTATCTCAGCCATAAATAGCTCCACGTACCTAAAATAATAGGGAGCCGGGGCTAATAATATCTCAAACAAAACACAATAGATGCAGCAAGCAATTATGAATTAATTCACATTTATACCGTAAACTGTTATTTAACATAAATTATACTTATTTCATTTTGAATCTTATTTGACATTGCTGCTTGCTTATTCTCTTTCTCCGTTACTGAGGCACCTGAGGGGTAACGCAGTCCCACTGACTCCTCGGTAAGCAATAAAGTATATTTTTTGAGCTATGTATTTCTGTTCAAACAAAAAACTAACTGGGCCTCTAAGCAGCGACTACAAACCGCCATCAATGCCATCGCACAGCTTAATTACAAGCCATATTACCACAAAATGATGGTAAATTTAAGGTATTACTGACCACCACAGGCCGTTTGCTTCCCCACATTACAAACAACCCCCCAGGCTGCCTGCAAGTGATACTCACCGCTTGCTGTCAAGTCCTGTGCGATATAAAATGGGCTGGATGCTTTTTTTTCTTTTTTTAAACATGGTATACTATACAAGAATATAAAGATTAACTATTTTATATAACTATATCAACTATTGGTGATTCAGGAAGAAATCGGAAAATGCTTCATTTTGGGTTTTTTTGTCTTTGAATTCGACAGACATTTTAACATTTTTTTTTTTACCTAAATAACTATATTCCTGTGTGGTCATACTCCTTGAAACATTTGTCTATGTCACGTATGTATTTGACATGTTGTTGACTAGCACATGTAACGCTTCACTATTTCAGAATTGTTAATCCCTACCTATGTAAGTTCACATTACGCAAGCCGATCCGCCAGCGTAGATGATGGGGTTTAAGGCAAGCATGGAAATAATCATTGTTTATAAGAAAAGAATGTAATTGAAGTCCGTGACCTTGTACAGCACGGCTATAAAGTGACACTAAGTATGCTGACCAACGGGGAACGGAGCGGCTGGGCTTTCCTTTTACAAACTACAGACTCAAGCGGGAGGAAGAGTAGAATGAGTCGGCCGGTTGAAGGGTCCGTAACATGATAACCATGTCTTGAGATGCTTAGGGCTTAACTGCGGGTCGCTACAACACAAATTACGCACCCCCCTGAAATGGAGCTTGAGGCTAACGGTTAAACATGAACCATGAAGCTACCTCCTCCGCTGAGATCAGATTCATGTCTGTCCTTCACACTGACCTTTGCTTCATTAACTCGGTTATATAAACAGTTTTGTCTGTTGAATGTCTCTTGGCCTTTATGTGTATAAGTGACCCAACCGGTACATATCCAGGAATCCACTGTAGGGTCCTTGTGCGACTTCTCTACAACCCGCTTTAAAAAATCCAGCCGGTGCAGGACAGGAGGTCTCCCCACAAGCTGTGAATTCTCAGACGTTCTTCTGATGGATACAGCCAGCAGGTGTTTCTGAGGCCTGACTTTACATCAGCAACCTAAACTCCCGCAACGCGATGTCACACCTTCTAAGTAGTTAGACTGGACCGGGATGCCGGGGCAAGACTTTGGTGGTGGAATATGGCTTCGGCTACAGGGGACATGAGGACAGCGCACCTGAGTACTGTATAAAATGTGTAAACGTATACAATTATATCATTTTAGTCACTATTCGCTTCTGACCCAGAGAAGATGGGTACGATGTACCACTTACCATCCTACTGCCGCCAACACCGACCACCCTACAATCCGTCTACAAAATATAACATCCGCACAGAATGGGAAAGTTTGCATTATTTTATCACGAACGCGTCGTATTCCATATCCAAAGAATTTACCCTTTCCACTTTTACCGGGGATTCCATTTCTGAGCAGGCCGGATCCATAGAATTTTCTAAATAAAGGAAGAATTATTTTGGATAACGTATTTTTATAACCTGGCAAGCCCCGATTTCTTTTACAGTGAAACCGAAGACGCGTCATGAAAGATTTATGCCTTCTAATGAAGTTCGTTACAGAATTCGAGGAGCAAATTGTGGCCGGTCTGTGAGTCATGTTTTTGGACTTCATCAGGAATAAAAAGCCAGGACTCTTGATGGTCGGCATGCATCAGTTTGCTCACGGATATTTCCTCCCCACTCTGACATTAGGACACTCATCAGACCGAGCATCTCGTTTACGCTGCCACCAAGTTTCTGCCACCTGTGAGTTGGTCTCACGAAGCAGACAGAATAGAGAGGGCGACAACCCTGGTTTCCAAGCCAAGAGACCTCATCGTGCCAAGTAACGAGCAGCTGGCTGACACTTATAACGATATCATCAGTAATTGGCATGTGCCAATCCACGCCAATCTACAGAGATGATTTGCCATCTGGATCATTAAATACTTCAACAATAATCTTAGAACGCACACCGGTGCCTATTTAGAGATTCGAGTGCAGGATGGACAGATTTCCTGTTTCAGCTGAATCTGTAAATTAATCCTGGTTTTTGTCAAAAATCTTGATTTTAATATATAAAAAGAACACACGAAAGAAATGTTGTTAAAGAGCCTTTCAAGGGACGGCACTCCAGCCTCTGTATGCGGGGGGGTATGATGGGGTACGTCTTCCAGGGAGCGAGATGTTTAATTGGGATTAGATTAGGAATTATGTTATTCAAAAGCGGGGCTGTCAGTAAAACGTTCCTTTAACAGCTTTTTACATTTAGTACAGAAAGCGGGAAGTTCGCGGAAAAGGCCCCGGAGAAAGATTTTCATAAATCCCATATATCGTGTGAAACATGTTAACACAAAATATATGTCGTTTCTATGCCCGACGTCAGGTCTAGGTTTGAGGCCTAAAGGAAAATGGCTAAGGGGACCCCGTCTGTGCGGCAAGTGACGGAAAGTCTAATTATACAGAAACAAATTTAACATCATCTTTATAATGACGGGTTACTTAAAAAAGATTCGCTACGGTGAACTAAAAACTATAAGCAAAATGAGTCATTTATACAAAACAAGTTAATTGTTCTGCCGCCGAAACGGCTTCTCCTTGGGGTCACCAGGCTGTGAATATTGCAGCGCGAGGCTTAACCCCGAAGCTTTTATCAGCCACAAGCTGAAAGTGTTCAGTCATTTAAAATGTTAGCGATGGGCACTTCAGCATTCATGAGGGGGAAATGGTTGTCTAAATCCCTAAAACACGGGATGCTTCCAAGCTGTTAATGTATGGCGGGTTCTTTATCTCCATCAGAGTCCCGCACATTGATTACGCCGTTTCTTCTCTGCTTTTTTTGGCAGATAGTTACAGAAAGGAATTATACTGCTAAACACACACAATATATATATATATAAATAGATATAGGACCAAAAGTACGCAGACACTGGAACTCGTATGAATCTCTGATAACGAGGAGCACCCCGACAAAACAAACAAACGGCAAACGGCAAAATCTCAGAAATGTTGTTAAGATTCGTTTTGGTTACCGGCCGGTTAGGCGCTGGATGAGGTATGAAGTACGAGGGTACGAGACTGATAGGGGGAAGCAGCCCTCCCTATGTCGTCTGCCTTACTCTGTGGGATCAGTTCTTTTAATTTTTGGACTATTGGGGAAATTCAGTCGTGCACCAAATGGCTGGACGCGTCCTCATAGGCAGATTAAGAAGCTTCTCAGATCCTTTCACAGAATAAAAGGTGCAATTTTTTTTATTGTAATCTTTAATATTGTGCCCCTAATTATTATTTTTTTAAATGGGGCCCCAATAGGTTTTCGCTTTGCGCCCCCAAAAATAACTGCCTCTGACCATCTGACCCACGACTCAATTTGCATCGAACGTCGTAAAAGATTCATGTTCTTCCCAAATGTTATCAACACAGTAGAGAAATATCAGCGTGCGGCTGTAAAACCAGCAGGCAGCGCTTGTAACAATATGTCTTCTGTGCACCGCGCTCCCGAGTAAAAACCCTTCCTTTCACGCAGCCAGGGTCGGAGCCAAGATACGTATAAGAGGGTCCAGTCTTACACCAGGCGAGAGACATAAAGATGTATTTATACAGCAAGCTCATTTCAGGGATGGTAAACCTTGCGTCTTATAAGTTTCCTGATAATAAAGCCCTTTTATTTTTTCCTTGCCAACATTTACCTCTATTCTGTGTTTATTTTCCTTCAATTAGACCGTTTTCCTCCCAGGGGAGTTTCCCCTTTCCGTCCTGTTTCCAACAGTCCCATAGTCAGGCCTCCTGTCCCATTACATTAGAAGGATGTGTGTGTGTGTGTGTGTATATACACACACAGACGAGCCTAGGGTGAGTGGAGCCTGGGTGCAGTACTTCTTTGGAGACCCCTTGTAACACACACACACATGCAAACCCCCATCTCTTTTAATGTATGAGAATATAATGCAAGTTGGCAATAATGGTGAATTTGCGACTTTTCTGTTTAATGGAAAGGCCTCCCCTTTCTGCAAGTTCAACATCTATTACTTCTTATCAAGTTGGGCAGAAAGAACTTGAGCTATAGTCAGAATATAGCATTTTAGTAGCCAGCACCAAGTAGCAAGCTGTAAAACCTAAGAGCAGGAACGAGACGATATCATTTCAACTTCTCGCAGGAAAATCCCTGCCAGCCTGGGAGCCACAGGGAGGATTCTCCGGTTCACTATAATTAACGCCTAGGAAACTGATAGCTACATCTTCCATCGGAAGACGCCAAAGTCTCAATGTCAAACGGTTCAATAACTCCACTCAACGACTTCATAGAGTCTACATTTCATGCACATAATTACATTCCAAGAACTGGATTTTCAGTTACTTATCTCTGTTATGAGCAGTTTTGTAAATCCAGGCAATGTAAGGAAACCCAAATGTCACGGGACAATGTGATACATTTTAAATCAACGCCAACGTGCCACTATTTGGTGCCGTGAACGATGTCCTTGGAGGCAACCTCTGTGTGGCGTATAAGAATCAGCACTTTATAAAACTATTTCTTGGCAACTACTGACTTTAGGCTATACATAAGCCTATATATATATATATATATATATATATATATATGGGATATATGGGATATATCAGCCATCACATTATGGCCACTGATAGGTGAAGTGAATAACACGGATAATCTTGTTATCATGGCACCCATCACTGGGTAAGATATATTAGGCAGCAAGTGAAGATTTCGCCCTCAAAGTTGATGCGTTAGAAGCAGGAAAAATGGGCAAGCGTAAGGATCTGAGGGACTTTGACAAGAGCCAAATTGTGATGGCTAAACGACTGGGTCAGAGCATCTCCAAAACGGCAGCTGCAGTGAACGGAACCAATCAAAAGCCCAAACCTGCCCAAACATTCCCATAGAAACACTCCAGAATCTCGTGGAAAGGCTTCCCAGAAGAGTGGAAGCTGCTGCAGCTGCAAAGGGGGGACCAACAACATATGAATGTCTGTCAAGATGGTCAAAGATGGTCAAATTCATAGACTAACTTCAAACACCAAGCATTTTTGGTCACTGTCCATACACACATTTTCTCATATTGCCCGGTTACAGCAAGAGTTACCAGCAATGTCCAGAAACGGAGCTATGTTATAGATATACATTTTCCAACACTATACACGACTGCTTTAGTAATTTTTGATGTTTTCCTGGAGTTTTATTCACCGAGCAGATCAGACCATCGGCCATTTCTAATGAAACAGGCAGCGTCCTTGCACAGTATCACAAGCTTGTGATTTTATACGTGGGGACAGGCAAAAAAAACATGGTGTATCTTAGTATGTATTCTTCTCACTGAAGCCATTTCTTATGTTTAATGACCCAAATTGATTATTTTTTTGCTGTTTTATTTTTATACATTATTAAACACAATGCTATATATTGATGTCTTCAATGTTCCTTCCAATGATTACCAGCAGCCACTGATCGGCTGATGTTAAGTAGTCATTTTTGTGGAATTTAGCCAAGGCCACAGCTGTTATGGGGGGGTTCACCCGAACCTCGGACTGTTGGCCTGTAACGAGATCAGCTTGTTGAAGACACGCACAGTGAGAGCGGGAGACGCGCCAAACAGAAACTTGTAACTTTTGGCGATATAACCAGAAACCAATAAGCTTCATTAGAAATTACTTGCCTTGTTACGCAGCAGACCAACAACAGATTTACAGAGTAACTTGAACTTAATCTTCTCTATAAAAAAGGCTTAGAGTGGAATTTGGGACTCAACAGACGTTTCTGGATATAAAAACCTCTGAGAGGCAACCCAGCTTTTTTTCCAGTTGTGAAAAATGATACTTTCCAGCATTAAGGGGCTCGCTTGGAGTCCTCAATGACAAAGCGTCTCCTAATTTAAGTAATCTATCAGTAAAGTCCTTCACATAATTGCTTTGCTGGATAAAAAAAAACGAGTGGCACCGCGTTTGGCCAGTAACAATTACACAACGGAGATCCTTCGAAAACAACCTCGGAAAGAGTGGAAAGGAGCTAATAGGAGAACGACCTTCCAGCCAACCAAACACATCAAGGTCACATGTCAAGGAAATCAGTAACCTGAAGAGACATTGTCCTGCATGTGCGGAAAACACGGGTAAAAAAAAAACACGGGTAAAAAAAAACACAGGTAAAAAAAAAAACGGGTTAAAAAAAAATGGGTTAAAAAAAACTATGGGTAAAAAAAACCACGGGTAAAACAAGACCAGGAGAATGTTTTTTCAATATGTTCTTAGGGTGACTTTAAACATCTTAAGGAATCCATGTAGTTAAAACTGCGGACTCCTTGCTGACTATATACATATATACCATCTGTGTAAGTGTGATATTTCTGATTTATGGTCGAATGGGACAGAACTCTTACATAAGGACCAGTGGGTCTCTAAATAGACAGCATCCGATAAAGCGAGTAGCGGGTCGATTTGGTTTTAAAGGCATGGTGTCTGTTAACAATAATTTGCTCTCATCAGTGTTTCCCAAAGGCAACAGAAATAGCACCGAATCGCCACTTAGAGCATGAGAGACAAATGCTTTACGCCAGAAGCTGATAAGGTATCCGTAATAATGGTTCTTACATAGTCTGTTCGCAACTTTCACTTCCAACCACCTGAGTGTCCGACACGAGTGTTAATAACAGACGGGGCATTCGTAAAACAAAACAAATATTTCGTTTTGCCTTTGCGGATTTTCCAAAAATAAAACGTTTAGTACAAAATAAAAATTCATGGTACTTGTTTTCCTACAATTAAAATACAGAGCATTGTATCAATTGGATAAAAACCATCCAGCCCGCTTAGTCTGACGAGGTGTCTACCTGCTGTAACGCTTCGACCTTTACTTAGTCCTTCACCTTATGTTATACTTTAAATACACGTTAACATTTCTAAAACACTGAACGCAGCCGCTCCTATACCTTGGATGTTGGAAAAAATGGTAAAAAAAAGTTTTGATTACACAAAATATACATATAGAGCGTGACTGATATTGGCTGCTCTACTGTTTGGTACAGAGCAGTAAAGCAATAAAGTCTAGATATTCACATTATTCGGTAACAATAGTTTTAGAATATAAGGTTTTGGGACGGAGAACTTTGTTGAAGTCGAGGCATCCGCCGTGGTCCTGCTCTTGTAACCGATCACCGACAAGCGATGGAAAAGCCTTTCAGTCCCAACCACAATGATCCGGGAAGCGGCCCTCCCTGCATATTATATCGGGGAATGTATGAATAAGTAAAGAACACAGAGTGTACGAGGGGTCTGACACGGTCTGTGATGTTTTATTACTCGCTCTCCGGCACAATTTCTACTGAAAGGCTTTGCCTCTAAGGTGAAATGTTCTCCTTCCTGAGTGTTTAACCCCATGTGTGCCAGAGACGCTATAACATAACACCGCGAGTACAAGGGGGTAAACCATGATTTATGCCCCTCTCCAGTTCTCAAGCGGTTAACAGCATTCAGTATTAAAGGCAACAAGTGCCTCAAATCCTTTGTGGATTCTGAACGGTACCCACACGCAGTTCTCTCTCTGGCGTGGAGTGCGTTAACGCAGCAGAGCATGCAATCCCTTTAGCAGGACGCTACGTTATTCCACAATAACCATTTTCAACCAAAGTGTTCACATTTTCACTCACTCCGGACACTTCAGGCTCAGAATTTCATATTGTGCTACGGAACTTTTTTTTTCTTTCATATCTGAACATCCCTACCAGACTAAGCGCATGGCGTATCACACAAGGGACTCGAAGCACAAGCGGTAGAGCGACCTTAAAACGCGCCGATCAGTAAAGCACTAACAAAAATAGAATTCTGAAGACGCGGCCTGATAGCATTACCTGTAAAGATCTTTCCCACCAGAAAACGTAGAATTCTACCTATTGCTCAACTGAGAATAGTCACGCTAGCCTTCTGGACACGTGGGGAAACGTCAACGGTAACCAATGCATTATTTAGTTGGGGAAATAGTTAATGTTCTCAAGACAGGGTGCCAATGGATGAGGGCGCAATGCAATACCACAAATAAACCCTTCAAGATATCTGCCATGATGTGAGGAGAATCCCTCCCCTGTTCAGGAGGTCCTGATCACCTCTCAATGGCTCAAATGTGCCCAGTAGGTACTATGGATTATTGCCTTAACTGGGAACTTGTGGGTTCTGGCTAACTGGAGCCTACCCTTGCGGGACACTGCACGTCAGTGGGCGTTCTCGATGAGGTCAGTGGGCGTTCTCGATGAGGTCAGTGGGCGTTCTCCACTGCTAAAACAGACACAGTCCAATTACAGCCTGTATGTGTTAAAATAAAAAGTAATATAAAAAGCTAAATCCCCTACTTGGCACCAATAATTCATTAGGCAAGCATCGCTGATGTTGTGCACCGAACGTTAAAACCATTTTGCCCTTGTAAACCCAACCAAAAATAATGAAGGATTACTCCTATAGTTCACTGCAATAAACAGATTTTAAAACACCTGCCACTGACGTTTTTTCATTCCAGTTCAATGGCACCGCATCAATCTGGCAAGAAAGCGAAAGACATGAAATATCCTGCTAAGGGCGAAGTTCATTGGCTGCTGGGTTCTATTGCCCTGGTGCATAGCTTCTTATGTTCACAGTAATTGAACCATTTAACAAAATTCCAACTCCGTGCCATGTTAATTAAGGAAGAGAAATCGGAACGCTATGTATCGCATTCTACTGTGGATTTGCAGTAACAAAATAACGGACATCTACTTAAATTCAAGCTGTAAGAAGAGGACACAATGCATGTTCCCGGGCCCCTTCTCCTACCATCCCTGCCTTATGGCAAAAAAATACTGTATTTGCTTGATTATTCTAATCAACGTCATCTTTTACTAAGACCTCAGATCCGCAGCACTGTAGCTCAGCCGACTAAACCCAGGGGCTTGTCACTCACTCTCACTCACCCTCACTCATGCTCTCAAGACTCCTTCATCCCTCACATCCAGTCCCTCACCAAATGCTGTCGCCTTCACCCGAAAAACCTCTCCCGAATTCGCCCATTTCTCACTCAACTACCAACCTAAATACTAATCCCCTTCCTAGTGATATCCCTTCTGGATTATTGCAACTTCCTACTAAGCGGTCTCCCCCTCGGCCGCCTTTCACCGCACTAATATTATATATATATATATATATACTGCACTAATGACACCCCATGCATCCGCACGCCTATATATTCTATTTACAGTTTAATAACGTTATATATATATATTGTATATATATATATACTGCACTAATGACACCCCATGCATCCGCACGCCTATATATTCTATTTACAGTTTAATAACGTTATATATATATATTGTATATATATATATACTGCACTAATGACACCCTATGCATCCGCACACCTATATATTCTATTTACAGTTTAATAACGTTATATATATATATACTGTGTATATATATATATATATATATATATATATATATATATATACACTGCACTAATGACACCCTATGCATCCGCACGCCTATATATTCTATTTACAGTTTAATAACGTTATATATATATATATACTGTATATACTTTATATAAATATATATCTATAATACAAATACAACATTTTTCAACCGAGTGTAAATAGAAAGAAGTGCTGTTTAGCGTTCATTAGCGGAGCCCCCTGAGGGTGCTGCTGAAAGGGGGGTTGTTACTGAATTAAGTATTTAGACGGAGGGCTTGTAAACAGATTGCAGAGTTTTACCAAAAGGTGCGTTTACATTGGGAGGGAGAGCGTTCTTGGCCTTTTGAACGTTGTCATCAAAGAGGCTACGGGTGGGGGGTGAGGGGAGATCACAAAGACCCCCTCTGTTTAGCTGTTTTCAGGGCTGTGGCGGGATTTCTAATTTCTGCTCGGAGTCCTCGCTGCTTCGGCTCCCGCGTATAAAAGATGCTCTGTGCTGTGCAGCGCGGGCTGAATAAACAGCGTTCACACAGAGCCTCTGTACGTCTCGTTCCTCGCTCGCCTGCTGCAAGACGTTTACCTCATAGCAGGAACACATTGAGCGGCGCTTCTCTAGCACCTGTACGCTTTAATGCACCGAAAATACATGCGCATTTAACCCCTTCAGTGCCAGCCACATACAATGTACTAGCATGGAAAAGATGGCTCCCTGAAATCACTTATTAAGGGCCGACCCCAGTAATCTTCTTCTGCAGAAGGGCTGAGTTGGGCCAGCACTATGCGTGGTTAACGTGGACACCAAAAGGACACTCCGGTCATGTGACGCATTCATCACCAATCAGGCAGCCACTTAGTGGAGAGAAATGGACCACGGAGGAGGCTTTCTGTTCTGGAGCCGCAGGGGGGGTTAAAGATTGCATTTTAATACATACAAAGTAATTATTTAATTCAAGGCTGCCAACGAAAGTTTGTTTTGCCGATACAAGAAAAAAAGCATGATTATTAATAGGTCAAAAGGTCTATAAAGAAATTGATCATAAAAAACACTAAGCAACTTATGGAGAAGAGGAGAACAACATGAAAGCTACCAGGTTTCTTAGACTTCAAGTCATCCCGATCGACTCACTGAGGCATGCCGAAGTAGGAAACACACCGCCGCTAACATATGTCTAAGGAATATAAACGTCTGAAAAGGAAAACATACTTTATAGGGTTTTCATTTAGGAACAGAACACTCCTTTTACCCCATATGTCAGTCTGACGGAACGCAGGAGATGGAAAGCTGCATTTTCTGAAACTTTGCTTATGGAAATTGAGAACAAACAGCCCTGAATCCTCAGATCCCGGGTTGCCCCCCATAGTGCACCGGCAGAGTTCTGTTCAAATATTAAAAGCGATGAAAAAAAATAAAAAAAAAAGAGTGGGGACCATCAGCACCCACTAGAGTGTGTTTTACGTTTAACCCTTCCATAAGTAAGACGGGAAACGTGACTTGGAGGAAAACCGTATTAAGAGGATAATATACTCAAACGATTGCTGCAAACGATGAGATACGTCAGCTCGGGCGAGTTTAGCCAGGACCTCACATCAGACATATTTTTCCATTATTATATTTTAAAGCATAAATTTAGCATGAACTGTTTTCGTTGAAAAGTAATATTGATACAATTTATACGATATATATATTTACATAAATAACGCAACATATTAACTATGTGAATGTGGTAAACGGAATCTGGTTACGTGCTTACAATTACAATAACAATCTTATCATTGCTTGACCGTGCTTTTTCCCCTTAACATCTCTTTGGTCACAGGGGGACCATCAAGAAACTCATGGGGGGGGGCAAGAAAAAAAGAAAAGAAAAATCTCCATGCACCCTGAGCCCTGAGATGTGATCAGACATCTGTCATTAAGAATGTGTGCTGGCATATGAACAAATAACCAGTTTTCAGCTCAACCAGTAATGTAAACCTGTATTTGTACGGTACTAATATAGGTGTATATATACATATGTATACACCTATATATGTATATATACATATACACACACACATATCTACACATACATATAATACTTTCTTTGTCTTGCAGTAAGCCGTCCCCTGAAGGTCAGGAATTGTGGTTACAAATTCTGTGCATCGGACAAGCTGCAGACAGATAATGAAGAATCTACTTGACAAGAGTTGTTGAGATCTGCAAGTTAGTAAAGCCATCATGCTGCCATGAATGTGAAATGTAACCTAATACGCCCTCTTCATTCAATTATTTGCATTACTGATTCAAGACCCTGATCCCACCAGAAAAAAATCACAGCAAGCCTGGGGATAATTACAACAGCCGCATGAACTCCAAGGGTAGATTCGATTTTACTTTTTAAACAAATAGAGGGTTTTAAGTATCTTTGAGGGAACCTCTACATGAGTTGTGCCATTTCATAGGCTGTGCGCTGCAGTGCATGTTTAAATTTATTACCTTCACTCAGGCTAATCTTCTTCACAGCTCATATATCATAGAAACAGAAAGTGACGGCAGATAAGAACCATTCGGCCCATCCAGTCTGCCCAACCTCTGAATACTTTCCTTAGTCTTAGCCTTATATTTTATCCAGCTTAGCCTTATACCTATCTCGTGCTTGCTGACACTCTTTCACTGTGTTAACTTCTACCACCTCAACTGGAATGCTATCCCATCTATCTGGTTCTTCTGCACCCTCTCTATCTTACCGTTTTAGTGTTGCGAAAGACATTTATACACCATGAATACACTCTCTCTGATGAGCGGACAAACAATGTATCCCCTATGAAGCGAGATCTCTAACAGACTAATTTCAGTCTTGATCTCCAATCTCGGCTATTCAATATTTGCCTGGCACACCCATGCATGTAAAATCAAAATACCTGCCCTTACCCCTAACGCGATCCGATCCACGTCCACCCAGCGCACCTGCAGCGGAGGAAATCGTCTCTGGGAAAAACACAATGGTTTCGGCTTACAAAAAAAGCTGAGAAAGTTGTGGATTTAACGCGGGCCCACGGGTCCTCAAAATGCAGATTGTGAATCTCGTCATTGGAGTACTAAAAATTGGAAACTAAACCGAAAAATGTTAACTTGGGCAATTCAGTCTAAAATAAACTGCTGCCTTCTACTAATATTGAAATGTCTTATGGTTTCTTGGAAGAAGAAGACCTCCAGTTGCTTGATGTAACCAAGACCACAAGAAAACAAACACCTTGAGGACCATGAGATCCCCAGAACCAAGGGAAGCAAAACAAGCAGCTTTTATGACTTTCCAAAAAAACCCCAACCTTAAGCACATTCATGAGCATTTGTAACAACCATAAAACAGAATACTCTCCAAAATACTCTCCGGAATACTCTCCAGAATACACTCCAGAAAACACCCCAGAATACTCTCCGGAATACTCTCCAGAATACACTCCAGAATACACTCCAGAATACACCGGAATACTCTCCGGAATACTCTCCGGAATACTCCCCAGAATACTCCCCAGAATACTCTCCGGAATACTCCCCGGAATACTCCCCGGAATACACTCCAGAATACAGTGTAGAAACTGCTTTGAGGGTTAACTCTTTCACCTGATGGAGAGAAGGCTGAACATTTTAGTGAAGGAAGCTTTTTAGATATTAGATAATTGAAGATTTCGATAGAAGAGCATTCAAAAGGTAAAATTGGAAGCAAGGCATTATGGGACAGAGTTGAGACAAATTTCCAAGTCATCTTCTGGAATTGTTTTTGTTGATTTTATTTTCTACCATTTAATTATTGGATATTAAACGGGTTTACATTCGACTCTATCAGAGGTCACTGTTGCTCACAAGGCTGTCTTTCTTGCTAATATTTACCTGCTTTAGAGCAGATGTTTACATGCCCCAAGGCGGCTTACATACAAGCATTTGTTTTAAAAAAAAGTCTCCCTCCTCTTCCGTAACCAAACAGAAATGTTTTGCCTCAGTAAACGGTCCAAGAGTTGCTAAAGCATCCTGTATATAGTGGACCTTCTGTGCAAAGAGCTTCCATCAGATCCCACGAAGGAAAAGCGGTCAAAGACTTGGCGCAAAATGAAACGGGATCTCTTGACTACTGAGTTGTTCTTCAAGATGCGTGCGGTTTGCGGCATTCATTGGGTCGTCTTTTAATTCTTTTGATTGCTAAACACATCATAAGACCGGGTTTTAGATGGAGATATCCCCGAGGAACTCCTCACTGAACGAGTCAATATCTGGATCCAGCACTTTTGTAATTGAATTACAGGAACAGTAAATTCTGTACCTTTTACCAGTCCTTGGCCAGCATAGCCGCGTTATTAAACTTACACAACCTACTTTACGTAGCCTCAAACGCCAAAAGGACCTTAAACTTCCAGAAGTGGTTTAAATAAATTAAACGCGTTGATTTTCACCGTTTTCGATTGATGTTGCGTAAGACTCAATTTAACAGCTCATGTTTGTCCTTCAAGACCAACGGACTTTAAATCACCCACAGAGTCTAAATCCAAAAACAAAATGTACGTAAAAACAAAAAAGAACAAAAATTCCATTGAAATTCCTCAAATGGAACAAAACCAAAACAAAACGTGAGTGCAGACCCCAAATTCCCAAATCTACCACGTCCATGATACAATAATACAACGTCAGACCCAGGCGACTGCTGCTACCCATCGTCCCAACACCGGAGTACCGAGGTCCTGCTATAAAGTACGACACGACGGTAGCGTTATGATTAATGCTGCTTTTAATAAGCGTCTGATGAGGTTACATATCTGTGAGGCGAAACAGGAGAGAAACCAATAGCAAATATGGCAGCTTAACCTCTTCATCACCGCATCAATGCCAAGGAACAGGTCATAGAGATGATGCATTTCACCCACACAACAGCTACATAACACTTAATAACACTCAATAAGCGCGTAATAATGGTGGGGCAGGGATATTATAATGTGGAAACGCACAACATCCGCACAACACCCGCACACGAGGTCCTGGATCCCTCTACCCTTTGCCTGAAAAGAAGCAGGTTAATGGATTTTTAATGGAGATGCCTGCGCTCACACTCGGCCTCGGGGTCTGTTATAATATCTGTATACCTGCTCTCCTTTACAGAAATGGCAAACGAGTACCCTTGTTAAATAAAAATATGTATATGATGAAATAGAAAATGTAACCCTTTCACTGCCAGCCAAGAGTACGCAACCCTGACTTGTTTGGCTACCGTGGATAACAACTGCAATCCGATCATTCAGTCATTTCATTGATGATGCAGTAAAGATGTAGAGATGACATTTAATCCCAATATAACCTGGATTCCGATACGTGTCCTTTCTTGATGTCATAATTAATTCTATAACATGGCTCAGACAGGAAGACAAAAAGAAAATTCCTACATGGAAATGTCCCATGGTGATATATCTGACAGTTCTCCTGCAAACACCGAGATGATAATATATGACTCGGGTCCAATAAAAAATAGCTAATCACTTCTTTGCTTGTTTTATTGACAACAAAGTGCATCATTTGAGAAACCTTCAGAGTGAATAATAAGCCGTCTATAAATGAGGGACTTATTTGACAGGCTGGAAATGAGATGATGAACGGTACAAACCAAATAAAAATAAAAGAAACCTCATTGATAGGTAAAAAGCGTAGTCCCGGGAACCAAAAGCATTGTGATTTTTCAGTTCTAGTCAAAAACCCGAGAGTCCCCAATCATTCTCCTCACAACTGCAGCCGGAGCAATTACAAGCGGGCATTGATAAACGGATGCCCGTTTTCTTTACATACTCCGACTTTCTCTTAGAAATCTCACAACTGCATCCATTACGCTCTGTACTGCGATTTCTCACATAAATGAGCCCAATGTGGTTTGCTTCATCGACGCCAAAATAAGCATGGCTGCCTCTTTAATTAAACCTAACAACTAAAGCAGTCATTAAAAGCGATTGGAGTGCTTTCTCGGGAAATGTTTGGCCGCGGGTACCTGTGTGAGGCATCTGCAGCTCCTGAAAGGCTCCCCAACCTTTTTTAGGTCTTCTTCAAACTTGGCACATTGATAAATGGCAATAGTGTGCGTTGTAGATACTATAATAGTATAATAGTACATTTGATGGAGTGTTCAACATCACTTACACAACGGAATATATTTACATTAGGAAATAACCAAAAGGCTGAGCTACCTCCTACCTCGCTGCCAAGCCACCCTTAAACATAGCTCTATGGAATTATGAAATGTTGGGTGAAATGGATGAACTCAAGCAATTCATCCCATATTACCGAAAGCGAATCGGATTAAGAAACCACTTTTTCACCTCAAACGTTTGGCTGGGACGCAACACCCCGAACCTGCGTAGGAAGATCCACGCGTCCAGGTAGGGAGAGCCTTACATATATTCCCTTCAAGGACGTGGCCAACAACTGCCTTCTTTGACGATACGCTCAAGGTTTAAGATACCAGATTCCTTTTTCAGTCTGGCGGCCCGGTAATCTTTCTCCATATAGTTTTCATAGCTGAAAAACTTTGCGTTCCTTGAGGGGAATGAGGCCGGGCTGTCCATGCCACAGCGTTACCTTTAATCGTTACCACAATCTGCTTCTTTCATTAACCCTGCCGCCGGCAGATGTTTCAGGACCCCGTTTACTAATCTCTAGGACTAAGAAATAGGATTGGGATTAGAATTTCAAAAGCTGTGCATTCTACAAATAATCAGCACATTAATAAATAAATATATATTCGTCTAACATTACGTCTTTCTGCACAGTAATGAATAATGAATATAAAATAATAATATAGATCGCTTTTCTATTACGTTTCTAACAGGTACAGAAGTTAAAGTCAATATTTCTGTGTCAGCGGTTCTTGTTATTTGACAAACTCTGCCAATCCCAGAGTAACCGAGGGTGAAAAAAGTAACTAGAAGTAACACAAAGCTAGAACTATTCTCTTCCAGAAGTTCTCACTGTTATTGCTGGGACGCCGTATGCGAGAGATATGAAATCATATTGTCCTGACCCTGGTAAGCAGGTCGGGTAGGAGCCCAGTCGCGGGGATACAAGGGGTTCTGTCTGTACCCCACGATGCATGACGGCTATTGGGATGCAATGAAACATAGCGCAGGCAGAATACTTTGAAAGGTACTGTATTAACGAAGGTAACAGGAACAGCAAGTACAGGCAGTAAGCCTCTAGGGAGGATGCCCACCGGCAGGGCAGACGGCAGGAAGCCCACCGGCAGGGGAGACGGCAGGAAGCCCACCGGCAGGGCAGACGGCAGGAAGCCCACCGGCAGGGCAGACGGCAGGATCAGCACAGGGTCAGGTACAGGGCCAAAGCAGAGCAGTCCAAACACTTTAATGCAAAGGCCCTGCCTGACGGTCTTTTAAAGGCAGGGCTTCAATCAGGTAATGAGGTGCAGCTGTACCTGGTTATCTGATTCTGAGCACTCCAGAGGGAGGAGGGTGGCCACTAGTGGTAGCAGATGGACATGACAGCGAAATAATTATGCATGGTCCGGGCTAGCAGGGTGGAATCATGACACATATTAACGAAACAAATTGTATTCCAAACTGTTTTATATTGAATATTTTCTAATATCACAATTAGAATTAGGATTTTTTGATGGACTTTGGTCTTTTTTCAACCTTATGTACTATGTAACTATGTAACAATGATGTCATATTGGTGACTAGATTGAAGGCTGGGGCTTTCTGTGAGCAGGTTTCTTGTACTTTGGTACTTTCCTTGATATCTCCTGATTTTTTTTTTCTTGATTTTTTTGCCCATCTCATTATATCCTAAGACCAAGGACTGATTAAGGTCAAAGTCCTTACCGCAGGAAAAAATCTGAAGACTCGATGGGCCAAAGGGTTCTTATCTGCCATCTGTTTCGATGCTGCTATAAGAAAAGAAAGAGACTGACGCTGCCGTATGTAGTAATATTACATCATCTCAAAGTGCAATATAATGTCGCTACGGACCTCAGTTATGTATCACACATGCAGTATGTCTTTGCTGTTGGCAGGCAATGCTTATTACTTTTATATTTAACTTGTTAGGAGACATTTCTGCAGATCTAGGTTTCTCTGCATTAGGTTCTTTTCTGTTGAAAGTCAGGATTTTTTTTCCATTAAAGATGTCAATTCTATTTGTTTACTAGAAAAACATCAATCTTACTTCGATATATGCTTTCTCCTAGGACTCGATATACTGGAACTTGGACTTCCATATCATTTATTTCCAGAAATAATACTACTCCTATGTGTGTTTTTCCCCACTTCTGGTCCAACATGTTCACCAAGATTTACCTAGAACAGCAAATAATAACCATTTCCAGCTCACATTGTAAAATCTACCATGGCTTCCAGCTGGAAATTACGTTCATTAACTGAAGAGGTAAAACGCAGAGCTAAAATTGTAATTATCTGAATGACTGTGGTTTCCTTATTCTGATAATAGCAATCAGCTTTTTGGAAGATCCCCAGGTTCCAATGAAGTAACAAAAAATCAATAAACAAATCACTATCAGAATCAGTTGGAGTGGAGATCCAGCGTCATCCATCACTTGGAAAGCACTTAATACCATATTAAACAGCAACATTAACTTCCATAAAAAGAAAAAGAGGACAAATATCCACATTTTCTCAACTTTTTAATATTCTGAATACAACGAACTACTGCATGAAAAAGATTACTTGCAATCTCACACAGAAAATGTTATATATGGAGCTTTTGTTACTGATTTCCATTTTATTAGGAAGAACATTAAAAATGTAAAAACATGAATAAAACATGGAGTGATTGTTCAGTCTGATTGCCATTTCCTTAGAAACTAAAGCAAAAAAAAGTTTTAAGGAGAAACCGTCTAGAGAAATAACTTATAGTTTAACCTTTAACCATTTTTTATGAGAGGAGGTCTGCGACGTATCTATTGTGAGGCTTTTTGGAGGCTAAAAAATACCGTAAAAAAACCCACAAACTTGTTGTGTAGAAACTTAAATGGTAAATAATTTTGATGCAAACCCCCAACTTGCCTGCCTGCGCAATCTCTGCCGCTAACACCTCTAAACAGCCTTCCTGTGCTACCTCTGCCCCTAAACAGACTGCCTGTGCAATTTATACAGACTGCATGTGCCATATCTGCCCTTAAACGGTCTGCCATGCCACCTCTGCCCCTAAACAGCCTGCATGTGCCATCTCTGCCCCTAACCAGGCTGCCTGTGCCACTTCTCCCCCTTAAAAAACCTTGGCTGGCCTCCGGACCAGAGAAATCTGCTGGTTAGGTAAGGGGTGCAAGAGGGTGAAAGAATGAGTGAAAGAGTGAGTAAATGAGTGAATGAATGTATAAGTGTTTGGGGCAGAAATGAACCAGGCAGGGTATTTAGGAGGCAGAGATCTCCCGGATTCCCTGTAGGCCAGTCCAGCCCTGCTGTTAGATACCTGGAAGAGACTTTCAGTGAGAATAGTACATGGAAAAAAATATAAGGAAGATTCAAAAAGGACACACAAATGCTGCTCCCTTGGCTAGGGAAACAAAAAACATGCGAAAACGCAGGGAAGCAGGGCTTCACCTAGAGCTTTAGGGTCAAACCCAGAGAGTTCCCCGTGATGTTGATTCTACTGCTCTGAGTAGTCTGTAAAAAAACATTGCCCTGACTTCCCAAACCCGCAGAAATGGTTGAGGTGAGTGTGCATTTGTATCACATCCAACGTGCTTGTGCTTTTCTGCATAATAGATCATACTGACAAATAAAAAGAACTCCACCGGCTGCACGGCTGTCAACGCGCCAGCTTCATTTTGTGTGAGCTTGGCAACTCAAAGTGAAATTTTAATTAAAAGCAAACTTTATTTTATGTGATTAAACATATATGAAAAGCTGTCAATATATGTATTTTCTTTTTTCACATTTAACACATATTCACCTAGTTTACCCTCTTCCTTGCCTCTTCCAGGGAGAGATTTTACCTAATAGATAGATCTGTTTCAGGCCTGTCTAACCCCCCCCCATATACGTTTATTTTATGGAACTTTTATTGTAATTGATATTTTCATGGTAGTGTTTTTTGGTGTCCTTCTCTTTCCTCTTTTTTTCATAATAAATCTTCTAATAAAGATCTAAAAATGATTATAAAATACAATATATATAATATCCTTGTCACTGTGGGAATTGTATGTCATGCTGAGTGAACGGCCAAACAGAGTCTACATGCTGCACTCTAATTGGTCAATTTCCATCTCAGGATGTCCAATGGTTACACATTATTTCTTGCACTTTTCTTTAGGCTGTGGAGACCCTCTAGTGGACTGAACCGTAGACACAGACAGGCACCAAACCGCGGTTTCCCCCACATCTCGCTCTGCTGCTCTCTATCAGTCCGCACAGAGCCCCATGAACAATGGGGAGCCAATGGCAGCCCTCATAATAAAGTGACGAGGCCACCCATTCCCAGTATGGTAGCCTGATGTGGGCGACAACAATGGAATTAACATCATGTAAGAGTAGGTGGGTGGGAAATGGTGACCGGGCAAAAGGAGGGCAGGTAGAGTAGGAAGAGAATGAATCAAGGGAGGAAGAGAAGAAAGAGGGGCCAAGAAAGAAGAGAAAGGGAAGGAGAGAGAAAAGAGGGGGAGGGTGAGAGAGAAATTGAAGAGGGAGGAAGAAAGATTGTTCCCCCCTCATGTCATTCCAATGGCGGGCACATATGATATTATAATGCCAGAAAATGACTGCACTATTAGTTCATTCGTAGAAAGAGGCCTCTGTTATTAACCATGTATATTAATCAGGTCTTCTAATTCATTTTTGGTTCCTGATCGTTTCCTGATCGTTTCCATGCATTATGCTCAGAGAATGACATCGGCCCCAGATATTACGATCCACATTACATGATGGAAAACAAATCACACAGAAGATGAGAACCACAAATAGGGTTATTACATTTCAAGAAGAAATGTGTTTTCTTAAAATGTATTTTTATATAATATAATAATATTATCTTTCATAAAATATATTTTTTTCTCAATTCTAAACAAAATCGTTAATAAGCGCAAAGGTTTTTTTGGTCCAGAAATGCGTGAACTTGATACGGTTCTGCTTAGAAAAAGAATCAGTACTTGTGCCTTCATTTAAGCAGAATTTTCATGATTTTGCATTTATGCATGAAACACGCAGGTTCTGTATTTGACATTCATGGAAAACGCATCCGTGACCTACTTCTGACATACATTTTGGAATCATTGGAGGCTTTGCTAGGAGACATTGCACCAATTTAAAAGGAGCAACTAATTTCTGATTCTATCCTGTGTATCTTAAACTCAACATACAAGTGATGATTGCATCTACGTAACATATTTATATGCATGACAGATACATCTGTGCTGTCAAATGTTTGAATTCAATTGATGATGTCATGCAGTATAACTTCTCCAGCGATGGGATGCATCATAAGCATTTCTTAAATGCTAAATATGGCTCAAATGTAAATCTGACTATCGATTCACAAAAGCATTTATCAGATTTTAAATGTTTGAATTATTAAATGTAATCTATAGTTTGAAATATTTTTCCCTTTTTTCTTCCACGTCCATGCGCGGTAAATTCTTATTAAGGCTACTTGACTAAAGGCATACAGTTGTTTTCTCTCCTGATGGCCAATATTTAACAATAATGTTCCGGAAGAAATAATTAGGGGAATACATATCATCTCGGGGTGGACTGCCTGTGTGCAGACAAAGCGTGTTGACTTCATGTCAATATCCCTCTGCAAACCAAGTTGCATTTCAACAGAAAAGCCGCTCATTCACTCGCCCGGCAGCTGCTCCCCGACATATTCTGGGGTGGAAGCACCAACAAAGAACGAGAAGAGCTGTAGGAGCGCATAAAGGGGCTTCAATATCTTATTTTACAAAAATATGCATGGTGGTCCTGTGAACTAATAGGAAAGGAAGATTAGGACTCCCTGCAAGCCTCCCCTGGTGGGCAAACACAGCCTCGTTTCACCTGCTGCCGGCCGCCAGCTTAGATCTTAGCTGTGACCGGCAGAAACACCGTCTTCATGAAACCTTCTGACAATTTTCACGCTCGCAAGAATGGAGGACCCAAGGGACAGGTGCTGTGGACTCCTAAAGGTATGGTTGGGTTCCTAGCAGCTGCCCCATTTTCCCCATCGTAAAGGTGGCCCTGGTTGTAACCGATATCTTCCCTGCCTGCTTTACATCGTGAATGATTGCAGGCACTCAGAGGGAGGATGTTTTTAGGCTGTAAAATTGCTAACCTAAACTGAGAGTAATTTCTCCTATCAGGGAGGAAAGGACTGTAATTTGTTCATGGCCATAATGGACTGCTTACATTAACACAATCTGTTTTGTGTGAGCGTCAAATATGCTTTAAAATCTGCAAGAGCCGGGGTTTAACTAATGCAAGTTCTGAGTGCTCGGGGGAAATATTAGAAAGTGCTTGTTTACAAAGTGGCGGAACGGCATCCCTGCAGACTGACTTCTGCACTAAAGAAATTATAAAAGGCTTTTATTGAATGGGGTTTATCCCGGTGATTGGGGGGGTGGGGTGGCAATAACAAGCAAACGCATTAATTAGAACCTATAGTATTTAAAGGGACGTTCCAGCCAGTATACCCCCTTTAATGCATACGGCAGCTGAGTGATCCATTTACACTTCCATGCCTGCAGTTAGTTGTCTTGCAGGAGAGACGTTTTGCCAACGTGGTTTTACTCGCCACCAGTCAGTTGGCTCAGCGAGTGTTGCCAGGCGTCTAACAAGACCCTCCGTGGGATCATATATATATATATACATACATACATACATTATATACATATATTATAGGGTATAATGCACCTGTAATTATCTGGTGGAATTGTTATAATTTCCCAGTTTTAAGAAGATGTCTCAGTTTCAGAACTATTCCGGGGTCATTTACACAAATAAAATAATAGCCGGGACAGAGAGGTCTAAAAGGGGTCTGCAAGAGGAAAACAACTGCATTTATCACCTTACTGGGTTTACAAACAGAGCAAGGCACACAAACCATTATGAACCAGTTTAGTCTCTGTATTCCGGACAGTCCCTACATTCTGCTTATCTTTTAAGGCAACCATCGTTATATATATATAATATATATTACATATATACACACATTTGCCACTTCCACTTAAATTCCACTTGATGTTATGTTCCAGACGTAAGATTATGTAATCTCACACTCCAACGATGTTCTCTAACCTGCTACAGACTACCCGGCAAAGTGTTCTTGGACGTCGTTTACAAAAATTGGCAGCTGTTTTTTAATCTGACCTAAAACTTCCAATGTAGTCGGAGCAATTACCACAGAAACGGGCAGAAAAACCATTTACACGGTGCAGAAAATCCGGGACGGGGGCAAATTCACCGACATCCATTTAATAGGTCATGTAATTAGCATTAAATTTCTTAAAACATAAGACCAAGAATATACATTCAAAAATATTTATCTATCTATATATTTGCTTGCATGAAGCCTATATGATCTATATATATATATATAAGTGATGTCAATCAGGAAACCCAAGTTTGGCAACATAACCAAAGAATGTGTTAATAAAAGAAATAAATAATGTTATATATATTGTATACATATATTGTTATGATAATAATAATAATAATGGTTTATTTATATATTTATATATTGTTATGATAATAATAATGGTTTATTTATATATATATATATTGTTATGATAATAATGGTTTATTTATATATTTATATGTTTGTTATGATAATAATAATGGTTTATTTATATATATATAGAGAGAGAGAGTGTTATAATAATAATGCTGTAAAATACACATAATAAAGAAACTATGATATATAAACAGAATGTGTAAAATATTAAGACTTCTCCTCACTCACCTTCTCCAAACCACCTCCTCGCCTGCTTCTCTTTACTGAGCACATAAGGACCCGTGCAGTGTTCAGCCCACCTCAGCCCAGTGCCCACTCCCCGGAGGCTACAACTTCCCACACGCCCGATACACAGAATGCTGGCTCTGCGCTCGGCGGTGTGCGCTGCACTGTGCACAGACACACACACATACACATAGACACACACACACAGACACACACACACACATTCACACAGACACACCGCTCGCCTGTCACTCAGCAGGACAGGGGGCAGGTGGGCGGAGCCTGGGAGGGTCGTCCGGCTCGCCCGTTACCGGAGGCGCGGATCTGTGAGGTGTTTGATTTATGATGGGGGGGGGCACACGGGCGCGCATCCATGAGGTAAAGCAGAGCCCGCTCACAAACTAATTATTTTTTTAATACATTCAGTTATTTATCACTAAAATGTAAACTCCGGGGCCCTTCCGCTTAGGATTCCTTCCACAGTCAGGGGAACAAAACTCTCCCCGCACTTTATGTTCAGCGACCCCCCTGATTATTATATCCCACATAGAAAAAGCAAAGTGTATGTTTTACAATTTTATGGGTAGGGAGATAAATTGTTTGGTACTTAATTTATTTTAAACTTTTTTTTTTTTAGAGTAGAGATCCCTTTAGGGTCATTCTAGATCTCAGAGATCTTTCTTTTAAACGCTGATAATCATCACTATTTTCAAATATTTTACTTATTTTTCTTTTTTAACAGCGAGAAACCAGTTTCACCTTCTCCTTATTCTAATCGATATTCAGGTAAGGGGGCAGGTAGTCACACCTCCGGAAGAATTAGGTAAATATAACCTCAGATGAACAAAAACACAAGACATACTACACTGTGGCATGGCTTTTGCAACAAAAATAAAGTCAAATTGAAGAAGCTATGTGTGAAAAAAGTACACCCTTACTTCTTCCATAGAAATTAAGTTGCTAACAAGAGTTAGATCTGAGTTACATTCATGATGGTACAATTAGAAAAAGACTGGACAGGTATGCTTTGCTTGGAAGGGTTCCCAGGAGAAAGCCTCTTCTCTCTAAAACATGGCAGCACGGCTTAGGTTTGCAAAGTTGCAAATGAACAAACAACAGGACTTCTGGAACAATGTCCTTCGACAGACGAGACCAAAGTGAAGATGTTTGGCCATAATGCACAGCGCCACGTTTGGCAAACACCTCGTACCAACTGCCAAGCTCAATGATCATCACCCCTCCACCACGTGCTTGCAGTGTAATATGTCACGTTCTTCATCTGAGGTTGTTATTTACCTAATTTTAGACCCGCTAAGGATCAGATGATTGTGATTATGTCCCGATACATAAAACCATAGAACTCAAAGTGAGTGTACTTTCTCTTTGAGTTTTGAGTTGTCAATCTCCGCACAGGGGGCTCATGCACACTCCCTGCCCAGGTACCATCAGCTCTCTGCTCTCCACCAATTTTAGGTGCAGCTCAGCTAGCCCTTCCACTATATGTGACCAGCCCTGCCGCTATATGTGACTAGCCCTTCTGCTATATGTGACTAGCCCTTCCACTATATGTGACTAGCCCTGCCGCTATATGTGACTAGCCCTGCTGCTATATGTGACTAGCCCTGCTGCTATATGTGACTAGACCTGCCGCTATATGTGACTAGTCCTGCCGCTATATGTGACTAGCTCTGCCGCTATATGTGACTAGTCCTGCCGCTAAATGTGACTAGCCCTGCCCCTATATGTGACTAGCCCTGACGCTATATGTGACTAGCCCTGCCTTTATATGTGACTAGCCCTGCCGCTATATGTGACTAGCTCTGCCGCTATATGTGACTAGCCCTGCTGCTATATGTGACTAACCCTGCCGCTATATGTGACTAGCCCTGCCCCTATATGTGACTAGCCCTGACGCTATATGTGACTAGCCCTGCCTTTATATGTGACTAGCCCTGCCTTTATATGTGACTAGCCCTGCCGCTATATGTGACTAGCCCTGCCGCTATATGTGACTAGCCCTGCCCCTATATGTGACTAGCCCTGACGCTATATGTGACTAGCCCTGCCGCTAAATGTGACTAGCCCTGCCGCTAAATGTGACTAGCCCTGCCGCTATATGTGACTAGCCCTGGCGCTATATGTGACTAGCCCTGCCGCTATATGTGACTAGCCCTGCCGCTGATCTTGGCCTTCCACCAACAGAGATTGTCTCAATTAGTTGACCGCAAGGAATATTACCGCGCTAAGCATGTGCAAGAAGCAGACTATGGGATTCAACCTGTTCAATGAGACAGAATACTTCACTAAATGCAATTAACATGGAAATAAGGCTGAGTGCTACTCCAAAAGCTGTGTCGTCTGCATAAATACCGGGAAATGGGATAAGGATAGGATCAGGATAGGATCAGGTTCTAATGCTTCGGCCAGCCCTGGGAATTAAGGTAAGTATGGTCTCCATTTCAGGGGAATAGCGGTGTCGGCTGTTAAGTTCATTGAGCATCGGCATGGTATAGATGAGAATTATTATATAAAGCGTTATATTAACAGACTGCGCAGCTTGAGAACGAACAACTTTCATCTCCCCTTTACTAATGGGGGGTCCCTGATTCTTGTGCGTGAATGAAGACGGGAATGACTTTCTTTATCACACCCTGCATGCTTTTACACAATACTCCTTAATGTAATTGTGTGCTTCTTTTGTACCCAAGCTACATACATTTCTGTTCTTTAACCTTGGCTATTGTGTTGATTGGTAAACTGGTCTTAACCTCTTCCTTCCCAACACATTGCTTTCCTACGTGGAACGACTCCAAATGATCCCTGCAGCTACTGGCCCGGGCTCACAGATTTTCTCCCTATTAGTCCAAGATACCACTGGCTACGTTTAAAGTGAGGATTCATGAACCAACGTCAAAAATCTGCTTGACAACTTAGTGGAGACAAAGCGCTCGGGTGCATGGAACGGCTTTTCTAGGTTTGGGTGGTACTGATAACCTAGAAGTGCGTCCTTAGTTATTTAAAAGCTACAAGCCTGCGGATTCCTTTTCCTTATAGAGGAAAGATAAGCGATGCTCAGCACTCCGCCGGTTCCTGATAATGAATACATTACACGTTTCCAGCCTGATAAAACTCTCTATACATCAACTCTCGTGCTGAAAATGTGGTTGCACCATGTAAACATCCAATCTGTTCATAACGTTATAACACCTCATTGCAAATGTATTTTCTTCTCTCGCTCATTTACTATGTGACGCTTGGCTCATAAAGGGTTAAATGTACATATATATATATATATATTTAAAACCTATTCTGAATTATATTTGAATCATCTGCGGATGTATTGAGGGGCTCGGCTGCTTTAATAATGGACGTGGCTCATATTATAAGAAAAGTTCATTGCCGGGTCAGGGAGTTGGAATTTCTCTAGCAAATAATTATGAAGAAAAAGGGCTCAGATGTGCGCGGCTCTTAAACATACCCTGTCGTCACCCACTGAGAGCCCTAATCACGCAGACTCCATCCACGGCTTTTTATAATTTAGGGTGTCAGATAATCGATTTCAATAATATCTGTAAAGTAAATATTTTCCAAAATAGAACCCAGTCCCAGGATCTTAGCCACACCAGCTATGCGATACCCACCGCAGAAACATTATTTCTAGTGTTAGGTGGTAAATGAAAGCACGACCTTGGAGTAAATTGGTTTCTTTTATACATTTGGATAAATGAGGGAAAAGTACAGACCGCAGATAATGCCGCGATTTGCTGGAGAGATCAGAGTCTCCACAGCTTCCACGTGATCCTCATTGTCCCCTAAAAGTAGGACAGCGGGCAGTGCCCAAGAATTGTGTGGTTATTGTGTGGTTATTGTGTGGTCATTGTGTCTGCTTCTCATCATCTTTTCCATATACTGTATATATATATAGCTGGCATGTAGAAGCTGGACCGGATATACCGTATATAAGTGGACTATTAAGGTGAGCATTTCTTTGAAACCCATGCCTGGCAATTCAAGACGATCGCGATACTATTAGAGGCATTAATCACGAGAAGTCCTTATCTTGCGATAATTACACGATCCGCGCACTTGTATTTCACTTCTATAAAACAGACATTCCGTGGTTTTGTGCCAAAACCTGGTCTGCCATTACTCTTGCATGAGTTTAATCACTGGCAACAGATGGTTTATGTCAACCGGTGCTATTCGGTAGGTTGACCAGATCAGTACTTGATGTATTGTAACCCGTGCACCCCTACAGCATACATTATTCAAAGCGGGTTCCTTTTAAATAACTGCGGTGCCATTCCCACGATAGAACGGCTTTCTCATATTGTCATTATTTTTAAAAACAATCATTTAGATTTATAACTTCATTCCGCTCAGGGAATGCTATTAATGTAGTTATTTCCTGTGACATTTTGTTAGGCCTCAAGGCAAGAGTAACCTTCACGTCTACAATCATGCTCCACCTGCTACAGAAATGTACAGACTTACATACGGAGCGCTGGTTATTACAAAACATGTTTCTGAACCGGCTGTAGCACTTATTTTGTTACTCTTAAAGGTGTGGTTTCGCACAAAAACATTACAATAAAGGTGTCATCTCTCCCTCCCTTCTCCAGATTGTGAGAAGGGAGGGAGAGGGGTAGATAGTGAGAAGGGGGATACGGGGTAGATAGTGAGAAGGGTGAGAGGGGGTAGATAGTAAGAAAGAGAGAGAGAGGATGAATTAATCTGTGGATGAATTGTGTGAATGAATGAGAGTATGAGTAGTAAGGGGCTCATCAATGCAGTCTTACATTAGGATAATCTGTGATCAACCAACAGTTTCTGTTTTTATATGTTTTATGTGGATTGGGAACTATTTCTAAAGACCAATTTTAAGGCAAAGTTATGCTTGTGGAGGACACACTTTGGTAGCCACTGTTTTTTAGCACCGGGATTGCTCTTTTTTCAATATTTTGGTGGGCAGTTAGGGGTTCTGGAGAGCGACTGTATAACACGGAATAGACGGAAACGGTGGTGTTAACAGGTGCCAGGAAAGTGCTGGCCAGACTTGTTGGATGCTCTTAAAACTTGTGGGGCTTTATCTATAGTCTGTCATAGCTGTCTATTTGTACTCCAGGAATAGATCTGTGCAGTCAGTCCCTCCGCCAAGGCCATGTTTGGGTTCGGTTCTGTGCAGTAAAAAGATGAAACAAGAAAATAGATGCATTCTCTTACTGACATGTATTAGGTTTTAATGAACACCTTCACAATATCGGTGTACCTGGTTTAACCCTTCCAGTGCAAGCCCCATTACTTAAACATAAAAAAACGGTGACATCATCAAAGTATATGTCTAATTGAGTTGTATCAGGTGCTTAGTGTAGCTAGACCTCCCTTTTAACACCGGATGCTTATAAAAAATGCATACTTTGGGGCTAGATAGGCCCTGTTTAACTTTTTATGTGTCCTGTTGTAAAAAACGTGGTTTGGCAAACCTAGCAATGCTGCAGGCCAAATTCACAGAGTGAGTTCAGGGATCAATGGTCAACCTACTAACGGAAGAATTCGATGCAACTAAAGTAGCAAAGCAACTCCACGCGCTCATCGGTGTTCATTTACTAAATTGAAACAAGGTACAATTTTAATTTACCCCACTTTATCAGCTTTAATTAATAATTATATAGAGTGATTCTTTTTTACCTTCAGAAGTAAGGGTAACCGTTGACTCCAAAAGGTCCTGATTTATGATGGCACCTTGTCAGCTCACCTTGGATTTCAGGAGAGGTCAGGTATCTCATTCATTCCTCAATCAGCTCGTGATTGTCACTTTTTACCCTGTTTAAAGAAATAACTCCCCTCTTCCACCTCTGTCTGGTCCCCTTCTAATACCATTCCGCTTTCCACATAAATCGATATATTTTTCCACAGCGATTCCTTTAAACATTTCTTCTGAAAGGGACTTTCTGGAAGTGAGCTCTATACATTTTTGATGCAAGAAGAAATCTCTCTCGGTTTTTCCCATAAATTGTTGAAAATGTAAAGGTTTATTGCTTCCCTATTGGCTGAATTTTCTCTTGCACCCTGTCCTCAGTGGTCGGTTATTGCATTTGGAGGACATTGTATTGTGCAGAGCCGGTGGGTTTCAACTGCTTTTAATTTAATCTCCCCCTTGAGGAGGCAAGGGTAAATCTTGTGCCCATTCCATTGTCTATGGAGATGACTGCGCATGCGCTTAATTTATACACCTGAGTGTGGCTATTACACTTAATCCAAGTATTAGGAGCGGTGTCCCAATACTTTTGGTCATATTGGGCTCTTTGTAGAACCGGAACGTTACGCATTTTCACAAATTGATGCCTATGAATTATTAGTTCTTTTGGGGGGTTTACATCTATGGGTTAAATGTTGGCTATAGGCAGCTGCTGAGCATGGCTCTGTTTGCGGAAAAGACGAGGGGTTTAAGTGCATATATTAATGGGTCATTGTGTGAAGTAGAAGGGACTTGTCAACCAGACTTGAGTGAAGTAAGGAAATGGGAGGGGGCCGCCTTAAAGCTCTGTAATAATCCCATAGGGACAGAGACACTCGCGTATAGACAGAGGGCTTGTCTTGAATGAAGTGGGGGTGTGCAAGTATGAGAACTCAGCGTGAGTAATTTAGCACAGAATATAAATGGTTCAGTTTTACTCCAAAAAAAATGTTTATTTTATATAAAACAATTTTACTTTGTCTCATTCATCAGTCTGTTTCACCATTCATTCGTCTAGTGGAAAATGTGGTTGCAGAGACTTGGTAATACTGAAAAGCAGGCAGAAAGGGAACAGTAACTCAAATAACCACTCGTTACAACCATGGCATGAAGAATCCCATCTCTGAACACGCAACACGCAACACACAGCAGAAGACCGCACCGGGTGCCGCTCCTGTCAGCTAAGAACAGGAAACCGAGGCTACAATTCCCACAGAATCACCAAAAATGGACAACGGAAGACCGGACGAACGATGAAGTCTCGATTTCAGCAGAGAAATTCAGATGGCAGGGTCAGGCGTAATCAAGATGAAAGCATGGATCCATCCTGCCTCTTATCAGCGGTTCAGGCTGCTGGGGGTGTAATGTTTTGGGGGACATTTTCTTGGCACACTTCGAGCCCCTTAGTACCAATTGAGCATGGTTTACCTTTGGACAGCTTACTTGAGTATTGTTGCTGACCATGTCCATCAAGAAACAGACAGACGAACATCGATACTAAGCTGTGTTAACATAATATGGGGATATGCATTATTATTTATTGCTTTATGTAGCGCCGTCATATTCCGCATCGCTGTACAATAGAATAAAAGGCGATTCTGGTGCAACGTTTGAAAAGTCGCCTCATCAGCCAGGGCTGCCGCCAGGACGTTCAGGGCTTGGTGCAGATGAATCTCATTCTCTTCCATGTTTGAATGAAACCGTTTGTGAGTCGCACCTCCTCGGCTTTGTCCATTATTTCCTCTTATGTTTCTTTTAACAGAACTGCTCTATACCATCGTAATATCTGAGACCACGTGTGACCTCATCAACATCCTAATGCAGGAATTGTAAGTGTTTATATACAAGAGGGTGACTAATTAGGTCACTCTGCTGCTCGTTAAGTGGCACCGGAGCACCTGCAAGACGCTGGCTTTACCCCAACACAAGACTCGTTAGACGTGATTGCAATCAGTACGGTCTCCACACTCTGATTGGCCCTTTCAGATGCTAATGGGATCTCTTTCCCCGCCAGCCCCACAGCGATGACTCGAAGCTTGGTTTTCAGAAGATGGAAGCAGCGGGAGGCTCAGGAATCTTTCTCAAAGACTTATGGTCCTGGTGCATGCAAAATATCACATGAAACACGGTGCAAATAATTATTTTGTCACCACTAGGCCAGCAGATGGGGTGAGTGCGCGGCGCTATCGGCCAGCAGCCCATCGATGGCCACTCCAGGCCTGACCTGCGCATATTCTTCTTACGCCTATGTGTGGTATCTCGTCTTCTTGGAGCCAACACAATGGAGAAAGCTTGGGATGCGATGTGCTGCAGGACTAATGATTTCCGAGTTTCCAATCTTCCAACGCAAGTTTTGTTGTTTTCTCTCGAATGCAGACTTACCGTCATAACAGTTTAGCACAAATCTGTCCGAATCGCGCATGGACTGTATTGGGTGGGAATGTTGTCTGCGTCTACAGAAATAAATAAGACTGGAAGTACTTCCATAATTGGAACTATGATATGTTCCATCACATATGCAATAACTGCTCGTGTTTTAATGTATGTGATCAATAGGTTCCATTACCGCTAATGGAGATCAGTTTATGTAGCTGGGATTTTACATCGACAATAGGATTATTTTTTCCATTGTCCTAAGACCCTTTTTCATGGTTCCTACCGTTTTCAGGGACTTTTTAAACATTTTTTGTTATTGCTCAATTCTAGGTTGAATTTGTTTAGTTTCAATTCAAGAGATATTTGATAATAATACTTTCTAATGTAGCCGATAATTTGCAGAATGCCCCAGATTGTAATCTTACCTAATCGCGCTGCAGTATATGACCCAGGCCGTGCTTTCTCTATTAATACAAAACTGGCACTGAGGGCTTTAGCGCTTGTATAAAATACCCCTGTGTGACCGGGGAAGCACAAAGTGGTCGGGATCCCTCGATCGTCTGAATTCCAGCATTTCACATCCTAGGAGATGACTTTCTGAACCGTCTCATCTCTTCTATAAACAGGAGGATTACCAGAGCGCTGAATATTTCTATTCACGGTGACCTGAAACCAGGAAACGTCCCAAAAATAGCTGATTTTTAGACCCAGAACACATGTATCAACAAAATACACTAAGTACGTGGGCACAGTGGGATACATTGTAGCAGAAGTGAGAAATTCATTCATAAAGTATGTTCTAAAGTGTGATGTCGGCTTCCGCTTCATTACTGACCTCTTCACACCACCCAAGGATGGATTTCTGTGACCTGATCCTACATTAAGTCAGATATTATTTACCCAGCATGAACCTATTTTGAAGTATATGCATGATGATGTCATAGAGTATCACGCGACCTCAGGGTCTTACATCATTTCATAAAAACGGTATATAGAAAATATAGAAACTTTAAGACCGTTTTGGGGGGAATGTGATTGATTCCCGTGGAGTTTATGAGTAGCCTGATAAATAAATTTGATTGTGATTACCATTATTCTCAATGATTGTCTAAATTACAACAGAACGGCATATATCCCTTTCTTGCCTCGTATTTTCTTCGGGGGGGGGGTAAATCCGCGCATGTTTCTAAGCGTTCACCCTGATTTGTAAAGGTGACCCGGGATTTGCCGTCAGCTCCGTTTTGCTGTTCTTGGCAGAGACGCCCCATAAGCGTCTGAAAATAGACTTCGGTAATCTGTAATCGAATCGCACAAAATCAGTGGCAAAGCTGTGAATTTTTGACTGGGTTGCAGACAGTTCCTTGATTGCTTTCTCAGCTAAACTGTCAGCAGGAAAGCCTGGGGGGGGCAGGGTTTTTTTTAGCAGACATAGGAAAAATAACCCTCTCTTTACTGCTTTCTTTATTTCAGCTGCATTCATTTGCACAAAATGCGACGGAATGAAAACTGAAAAGATGCAAAACAAAATCCTTGGGGAAGTAAAACCCGGAACACGATGTGTGCAGAAGGTGGCGTTAGGAAAATAATTTATAGGTGAGCCGCGTATCGGGGGGGTTTTGGCGTCCAATGGCTAACTTATGGTGGAAAAATGAAGTTTGGCAAAATCAATGCCACGGATCTCTCTGCTTCCCTGCTAATTACAAATTCCACTGAGAGAGCCGATGAAATCGGGATCTCTATCACGAGATTACCTGCTTGTGTATTGTAGTTAAACTTGAGTTAATAACACCATTTACTGGCTTTAGTTAACCAATTCTTAAATAACCGGAGCACTTTGGCAGACAGCACGGCGCAGTTGTGATGTCTCAGTTGTGATGTCTCAGTTGTGATGTCTCAGTTGTGATGTCTCAGTTGTGATGTCTCAGTTGTGATGTCTCAGTTGTGAATCGATCCTGACAAATACAACAAAAAGGCAAACCGCAGAAACGTATCTGTAAGTTATTAACTTTATTTGAAAATAAATTGTTGGTCCTGAATTCAATGAGCTATACTTATTATATTATATATTATTATGATGGTAAAATGATGCAAATCACACGTTCTCTAGGAATTAATTGAAAGATTAAAATCAGCTATGCCATTTTTTGTGTATATTACTATATTTAAATATAATATAATATATAAAATGCAAACTAAAACTAGATTGGAAGCAATGATGTATGAATAGTGGGCACCTGCGGCAAGACAAATAACGCCGAGAGTTGCAGGCGTGAAGCCCACAGAGTCCTCCCTCGCCTTCTGTCTGTGAGAGGTTCCTGAGCGGTTCCTGAGCGGTTCCTGAGCGGTTCCTGAGCGGTTGGGGAGATCTCTAGCACTCTCTGCGCTGTCGCAGCACAATGTAGACCGTTGGGTGTTGGACTCGCATAGAGGAGAGATGTTGGCCACAGAATATAAAAGGACAAGGAGTGCACAAAGCTTGGGTATGAGTGGAGTCATCCAAAGACGTCTCGCTGGCCAGATTCAAGCCTCCAGGTGAAATCCAGATGGTTCCCAGTTATGGACCAAGGAGGCGCAAATATTCTCTGCCTTGCAGGGGCATTCGGCAGACGGCCTGGGGCTGCCCTCAGGGGGCTGGCAAAAATAGGCTGCTGAATGTCACTAAACTTAAAACAACACACATTTTATGATAACTGCTAACCTTTGTACTTAAGTTACAAAAATAAAAAATATATGAACAAAAAACCCCAAAACAATTATATCCTCATAAACATACAGATTAAACAAAATTATTATATGGTTTCATTCATTTATACAACAATGGAATATGGATGAAGTAAATATGAAAACATATCATCTCATATGATGCAAATCATATGACTGCATACATGACTCTCCCATACGCAACATTTCCATGGAACCTCACATACAGGCCGGGCTTCTCCCTAATAATTATGTGACCTTGGGAATCTGCCTCATTCGCCCTAAAATGAGAGATTTAGGGTAAAATCCTGGCAGTTTCTGGGTTATTAAGTATTCATTATTAGTAGAAAACAATCTCAGTCGCTGTCGTCATTAAAGAGATGCGGAAACTTCTCCAGACAGTGCAGCTCGTAATCAAACTCCTCCACGGGGAACGGGGCGTCCTTCCAATGCTCAACCGGCCTTCTCCCTTTGGGAGTTTGCAACACAAAACTCTTGATGGGAATGATGGGAAGAGTCACCGCCTTGTAAATCATTTCCATTCCCCACGGCTAGAGAGAGAGAAAAGAAAAAAACATTTGTACATGTGCCCGGAGTCGGTCCTACGGAGTCGGTCGTGGAAAGAACGGCCACAGGCATAACCTTTAAGTTTTGTATCATATTTTAAGTACACACACCTGGGCATGGGGGTGGAGCCTAAAATGGGAGGGGCCATGCAACTCTACATGCATTTCATTTAATTATACATTCTATATACATTTTTGTTACAAAATACATGATGGGAATTCAATACACAGGCAATAATTTTATTATATTATCCTCCCAATAGCAGCAAAGAAAAACTACACAGCAACTGAAGGGTTATTTTGTTTTTGGCAGTTACAGAATCTCCATTTGAATCAATAATATTATAACAGAGTACATAGAAATCCCTCAAACGCCCATAAACCCTCTCTGCTGCTCCAAGAAAGATAAGTAATATCTAAAATATATATATATAAAATGTTATTTATTGATATATTTATGATCATTTAGCTCGCTGTGCGCGTTTGGTGATTCTGCTCCTTTATAGTTAATATTTCAGGGAGTCCCGGCTGCTAGCAGTGATCGTTGTCAATAAGTGTGTGTGAGCATGGATGTATACGTGTAAGTGTCTGTGTGTGAGCATGGATGTATACGTGTAAGTGTCTGTGTGAGTATAGATGTATATGTGTAAGTGTCTGTGTGAGCATGGATGTATACGTGTAAGTGTCTGTGTGAGCATGGATGTATACGTGTAAGTGTCTGTGTGAGTATAGATGTATATGTGTAAGTGTCTGTGTGAGCATGGATGTATACGTGTAAGTGTCTGTGTGAGTATAGATGTATATGTGTAAGTGTCTGTGTGAGCATGGATGTATACGTGTAAGTGTCTGTGTGAGTATAGATGTATATGTGTAAGTGTCTGTGTGAGCATGGATGTATACGTGTAAGTGTCTGTGTGAGTATAGATGTATATGTGTAAGTGTCTGTGTGAGCATGGATGTATACGTGTAAGTGTCTGTGTGAGTATAGATGTATATGTGTAAGTGTCTGTGTGAGCATAGATGTATACGTGTAAGTGTCTGTGTGAGCATGGATGTCTATGTGTAAGTGTCTGTGTGAGTATAGATGTCTATGTGTAAGTGTCTGTGAGGGCATAGATGTATACGTGTAAGTGTCTGTGTGTGAGCATGGATGTATACGTGTAAGTGTCTGTGTGAGAGCATGGATGTATACGTGTAAGTGTCTGTGAGAGCATGGATGTATACGTGTAAGTGTCTGTGTGAGTATAGATGTATATGTGTAAGTGTCTGTGTGTGAGCATAGATGTATATGTGTAAGTGTCTGTGTGTGAGCATGGATGTCAATGTGTAAGTGTCTGTGTGAGCATGTATGTGTAAATGGCATGTGAGAGGGAGTGTGTTAGCATGTGTAAATGTGTGTAAGTGTGTTTACGTATGTAATCGAATTCCTCTATTTGTAAAAGGGAGAAAAGAACTCCTTCGTTGGCTAAACCATGTATAAGCGTGAAACGGCAGAGCGATATTTGACCTTTGGCTTTTATATATATATTTACTCTGTAGCTGTCATCGTTGTAACTATTCAGTTGTTGTAGAGTTTGTTCTTTGCTGCTATTGGGTAGTAAATGAAGTTAGGGCAGAATATTAAGGATTAGATTATTCCTCTCAATGATTTCTCTTATAAAGGTAGCTGGCTGCCAGACATCTGCATTTTACTTCAATGACTTGTGATTAGTAAAGAAATCTCACCTGGCCACAGTGGCATCGGACCCTCCGTCCTGGACGCCAGTCCGCCATTTGTTTATCAAGAACCACGGACCCCTCGGAGACTTGGTAATAGATTCTAAGCACAGAAAAGAAGATTTTTGTGTAAATGGACTCGCGTTGTTTCTCCTGTGATTTGTCTTCATGATTGTGTTTTGCCGGCAGTAGATTCATGGGATCTGCACACAAGGATCGTGCAGAATCCAGAGGAACGGCCTGCTTCAGGTGGACCTCTCACTTACACAGAGCTTGGTATCCATCCATATGTTTATTTCCACTATCTATTCCCTATCATTTGTGATGTTTGTCTTTTAATGGTTTCAAATCTAGGGCTCATTTATATGCAAAAGTTCCATAACGAATGATTTGCTATCCTGAGCTCACCTACCTTGCCTTAATCCGCTTACCATCCAAGTACCAGTAAAGGGGGGGTTCTGTCTGCAGAGGCAGCACTGGGGGTCTCACGATAAAGCGCTGGCAGGTCGCTTTGCAACGCTCCTAAAGCACTTAATGCTTAAATCACAGCCATGAAACGCCGTACGACTGGCAGCATGCAGCGGCGCGGCCCCATCCAGTGGCCACGTAGTGAAGCACCTGATCTGCAGCACTAAGGCTAAGTGTGAGCGCTGTACGTAAAGCATAGAGTGCACTCTGCCTGACGTGTATCTTTCTGGTGGCTCCTACCACCGCACTCACTCAAAGTTCGAGTTGACGTTGACGTGATGCGTCTTTTCTACGGTACGAAAGTCACTCCCGCAGGCCACGGCCGCATCACAACCCTTGCAATAAAAGAGGACGTCCTCAGGTTTGAATAAGTTCTTCAACTCCTTCTTCTTTTCGTTCTTTAGCTTGCGACTAATGATGGACTCCATTTGCAGTTTATTAATCTGTTTGACAAACTCAGCATTACAAAATAGAAATACAGAATACAGAAATATGCGAGCGTTCCGGAGACTTCTATTTACTATAGTGCTGTGTATGGGAGCCGGCATCTCGCTGCTGCGTTACCCCACGGATGGAATACCCTATGGGATTTGTGATACTACTTTTACAAACATACTGCACAAGTGACAAGAAAACCTAACATTAATCGTGCATGCGCATCTGCCAAAAGCGTGGCACAGAGTTGGGGTCTTGTTAGAGCCCCTGGCACTCTTGGGTAAGCCAGTGCTGGAGTTGGCTGGTGGGGACTATGTGGTCATGCGCATTACTGCGAAGGAGATGGGTTCACACCAAGACATGTTGGGTAATGTCTATCAGCTTGCGTGGGAACGGTTTGGGGGAGGCCCTTTTCTATCCCGAAAAGCAAGGTCCATGAGTTGGATGAGTCTGGTGTGAAAGACCTTGACTGACCGCACTGAGCCCCGACCTCAACCCCATCGAACACCTTTGGGATGAAGTGGAATAGAGATTGCGAGCCGGGCGTCTCGCCCCACATCAGCGCCTGACCCCACAAATCTCTACTCTACTGGATGAATGAGCAAAACGAATCGCTCCAGAATCTTGTGGTGAGCAGTAAGGTGTCCAAATACTTTTGTCCATATAGTCATTTACCTTCCGTGCATACTCTGCAGCTGGCATGTTCTGCACATGTTTTATCGCCTCTCCCATCAGCGTCTCTAAATATTCATTGGTTTTCTCCCTCCGCGTTTCTCTGCTCCCCGTTTTGGCCAAAAAGGAATAACAGCTATTTTCGGCACGAGCTCTGCCTCTGGCCTGCGAGAAGACATGGAGTATATCGTGGCTATTAGATGGCAAATCATACAAGAAATGCGTTGACACTCAGGACAGGCTCGAGTAGCGTTGTGGATGTTTTTTTCATGTGAAACGCCTCTTGGGCTCGTTAGCGGATTGACGAAGAGTCAGGTAGCATTAATGCCTTCGTTTTGAGTGTTAATGGTCATCGTTAGACAATAACGTCCGGCGTGCGCCTTGGGCAATGGCCTGGTCTTGAGGAAAAAACCTACCTGTATCATCGCAGTTTCATTCGTCATCAGGCCGTAGCGCACAACGATGTTGCATTGTGGGATATCTAAGCCTTCCTCTGCCACGCTTGTGGAGATCAGAAGGTTTAGGTGCCCGTGGCGAAATCTTTCAATGACCTCTTTCTGCTGTTTCTGTGGAAAGTTGAAAATAAAGAGAGATTCGTAAGATTTCTTTTCTATTTACAATAACGCAAGGCACGCATATAAAAGAAAAAGTCATTTGTGGGTAGCGTATTACTTGGGTCATGTGCTTGGTCTGATTGCTAGCGCCTGCTCCTGTCAATGCCGCTGTTTTTATTCCGATTTCCCGCAGGGACGCGTTGGCGATGATCCAGTCATGCAGGTTGTGGGTGCTTTGCCGTGTTTTCGTAAAGATGATGCCTCTGGAACCGGAGCTGGACTGGAATCGTTCCTGAAGGATCTCCTCCAATTTCTTCAACTTGGGGTTTTCAAATTTGAGATCTTTGGCCAACGCCAACAACGTGGCACGATTATCTAAAGAAAATGGGATAGAAGGGGAGCACGTTGAAAGGGTTAAAGGCAAACTCCCACCAAAAGGTTTTTTTATTACTGGAAACAACACACAAAATAGTTTTTTTAGTTTTCAAAAATATTGTGCTGATTTGTATATATTATTGTGCTGATGTTATTTTTAACAACATACAAAAAACCATTAAATCAGTTTCTTTCATCACTTCCAGGTCTGCAGATAGAACCCAAATAAATAAAATTCATCACTGTATCCGGCGCTGTACGAAAACATAGATTTTAACGATCAGTATGGTTGCTTACCACAAAATAACTGAATGAGAAAGCGCTCGGAGGGGTCTTCTAAGGTCCTGATGCTTTTCTCCTCCTGGTAGAAGTTGTCCAGAAGCTCAAAGGCGTCGATCATTCTTACGGTATCATGCGCGAAAAGAGAATCATTGTACTTGCGCAAGTGCAAAGCGCACGTTCTCTTCTTCCTGTTTCCCTCCACGCAACCTAAAACATCAAACATTAATATAAACATTATTATTATTTTATACGTAAATACTTTGTAATTTATTAAAGGCAGCTCTTCCTAATTATCGTGTTTAGAATTATAAATGATTATTATTATTAGGAGTTACTAAATGCTATATTCTTTTTATTAAATACCCTTATGGAATGAGAGTATACTTTGCATCGTACGACGACATGATTCACTAAGAGAGGTAAGAAAGACCTCATATATTTACTTTGGGGGTCCGCATTTTCTGCTTACCTTCTTTTTCCAGCTCCACGATTTTTTGTTCGTATATCTGTGTGCCGAAGTCTGAGTAGCAGAAATCAAGGTCTTGTAGATAATTATGGATCTCTCTCATAAGATCCCTCAACTTATCTCCAAAAGGATCCTGGGGCAGACAATATTATTATTACACCAAGCACATAGCAGAGAGTAACGGAGCTACAAACACCCCATTTTCCTGTTACCTGCCCCCGTTCTGTGACTAGGTCGTACTGCTTGTTTGGCTGCTTGTTTTTGGTTTCCGTGTCGATACTTTGGGTCTCTGCCGACATTATCTTCCAAGTGTCCAGGTTGGCACAGATCTGGGGAATTTACAGACATTTAAAGCAGCTGCCCGGCCCGAGCCCACGGTTTATCCCCCTTACAGCTGGCTTCCCCACTGAATTAAACGGCACCACGGCTTTAATATTTAAATATTTACTTTAATATTTACATTAAAGTAAATATTCCTAGAAACACCATTACTGTGGCGTTTATTCTTTATCCAATAATATGTATTATCACAACCATAACAATCTTACGTCATAATAATCAGCAGCATTAATGCAATCTCAATTATTATTGCCTGCGTCCAAAAATGTGTAATAATTTCTGCCCAAATATCTATATGAAATATTTCCATCGGCGTCTGAAACTTTCCGCCCAATAACAGCTCGACTTCCTCATCCTTCTATTTTAAACAATAGTTTTAAACAATAGTAAAGAAAAGATTCCGCAGCTCTTTTTTCTCTTATTATTGTTTTTTCGTATAGTTTGTAACAGCTGCATAGATTAAAGAGTTACACAAATAAATAAATCGGTTTTTTTGGACTGATGTTTTTCTTGCTTTTTTCTGTGCAGGTGTCATTTAAATCCCTTTTTAATACAATTCATTTAAAAATCATTCTAATCTTAAAACGCAGAATCTCACCTGCAGAATATGATCTACGGCCTTCTCGAAGCCGGTGGCTCTGCCGGTACCGGGAGACGCCGTAAGTCCTAGAATCTGAGGCAGGTTCCTCTCTTGCCTTAACTTTCTCTCGAGGTAACCTTCCATTAGTTTGTTATAAACGCCGTCTTTGTGCGTATGGTGACACTCATCGATGATTAACAATGTGAAATCTTTAGGAGAGAGAAGCTCATTAGCTGAAGAAGTAGCGTTTGCATTAAATAGTAAATCAGACATTTTCTTGTTAAAATATGGATACTTCTGAGCTAGAGGACGTTTTGCAGAATTGCCCATTTTTGGTGCTTCAGCACCCGTATCTTTAGCGTTTATATTTAGAATGTGTTTTCTGTAGGAGAGAAGCACCTTGGAGGTTCCCAGGGCAGGCTACCCGGAGCTCTCCTCTCTCTGGGGAGTTGACTTTATGACTTTATGAAGGTAGAGGGCCAGCCATATGTGGAAGCCGGACTAGTCATGCGTGTGGTGGAACTAGGCTGACATATGGGAGAGCTGGACCCACTTTAGTGGGGGGGGGGTAAGGATTAAATGTATGTGGGCAGGGATCAGGCACAGCAAACATTGCCTGTAGAAATTAAAATTGACCCCGGGAAGAAGGGCTTCACCCGGAGGCTCTGGGTCGCACCAGGAGAGTCCCCGGGTATGGAAATAACAAACATCAGAAGTGGCACATTTGGTGAAATGACTACAAGTTTACCAAAGTTCCCAATTTCTTGTATTGTCCAAATTCACAGTTCTTACCTGTCAGTTCCACATGCTTCTCTTTACAATCATCTGTCAGTGCATTTTGCAAGATCTGAGCTGTACAGATGACGACATCATTCTCCTTCACTATTTGAGAAAAGAAGAACTTTTCCTCCCCGTTGTCCCCACTAACAGAGATGACCCTGAATTTGTCCTTGAGAAGAGGCTGGAATTCATTGCTGTAATGCTGATGTACTAGATGTACCTGTATGAGTAGAAAAGAGACCGTTTTGGAGACTTAGTACCACGTTGCATGAAAAGGTATCATTGACAAGGGATGGATTGACCGTTATTGCTAACTAAGAACCCAGACTAACAAGAACAAGAACCCAGACTAACAAGAACAAGAACCCACAAGAACCCAGACTAACATGTAAAGGTCTGCAGGCCTCACTGATAAGGCTTGTAGCAAGATCTGAAGTGGCCTCAGTGTTGCATCTCATATCTTCTAATGTTAGTCTTCCATCTTTCACCATCCAGGCCCGTTTTGTACACAATAGAATTTTGAGCTACAACCTTTGGTTGAGAACAACCTGTTTTTTTTTGCCAAATATTGCTCCATAATTTCCCTCAAAACACATGCTGGCTCTTCATTGTCTGCTACAACGTGACGGGCATCCATAATATCTCTTTACAACTGCATTTAACACTGAAATAGCCAGCTTACTCTAATGATACAAACTTTATTCTTTCTCTTGATATTCGGTAATAAGAAATGCAAAGTAATAATTGTATACAGTATAATGAACACCTTTATTCATTTTGAAATGAAAATGTTACTCCACCTTGTTCACAATCATGGCCACCTTGGCGTTCCTCTTTATCTCAAGATGTCTCATTGCTACGTACAGCGCCGCTCTGGTCTTGCCACTGCCTGTCGGAAGCCAGATTATGATATTCTTGCCCTCAAGAGCAGGGGCAATCACCTTCCACTGGTAATCATGCAGCTCCATCTGTAAAGTGGGAGAACGGAGCCGGTGGACAGATGTCGACAGGGATTTTGCGACATAAAGAGATAGTCTGTGATATCTTTGAATGGGCCAACTTTCATAGAGTAAGATTTGGAGGTGCATAAGACCTCATAAGACCTCATGGTTCTTTGGGTCACGTGGAATTATGGAATCTCATGGTGTCCAACCTCTGAGTGTGCGCTTTCCTATTGTATGCAGTCTTTTTAAGTTAATAAACATGGGCTGCACAGCGCTAGACAAAGAATAATCTCAGCTCCAACTAGAAGATGGAAATAAATTGGGGGGGGTTCAATATCCCAAACAAATGTTAAACTTAGTTTCCAATTACCTGGGTTATAGTTCAACAATGGCTGAGATCTGGCAGGGTACACCAGCGCCCGGCGTGAGAGGGATTAATCCCCATTTATTTCTTTATATAAATATAGTAGCAACGCTACCAATATATAACGCACAATAGTGGAACGCACAGAGAAACAATTATGGTCGCAGTCATTTCAAAAGTTGGCTGATCGCGATACAAGGACTAGAATGAACCCCAATCCAATGTAATGCGAACGTCTGTGGCTTCCCATATTCTATCGGCATACATAGTCACATAGTAATTTAGGTCAAAAACAAGACAGAAGTCCATCAAGTTGAAGTGATTTTCAACCGCCCCTCAAAAAGACACCCCAGCGGTATATGTGTAACTAACTATGCATCTGGAAACGAATGGATCCATCGGCGCGTCCTTACCTCTCCGTTTAGGTGTTATGCCCCGGCGTTAGTCCCAATTTTCCCCAGTAGATATGACTTTTGCGTATAGCGAGAGCGATCCTCCAGCTTTTCCTCACAGTCTGGCCGGTCCCCGACTAAGTCGCTCTTTATAATCTTCCGAGGCTTCCTTATTTTGAAACGAAAATAATTCAGCGGTGCTCCCTCGGGGTAAGCTGTGAGGGCCAACATCTTGGAAATTCCCTGCAGAAATAACTTCTTGCTACATTTTCCAATCTCGCTGTCAGCGTCATATTCCATCGGAAGGGACCGCTGACGTCCCAAAGGTTTATATAACTGATCATCTTTTCTATGTTGACCCCAAATAAAACGTATCAAATAGATATCACAACAAACGGCCATTAAACCTTTAACGTCAACTGTAATATTTTGTTTTTTCTTGACTTATAAGACTTTGTTTTAAAGAAAATGCCGCCAACGGATCGCCGGCTTTTAATAATCCAGACAAAATGAAACAGGTTTCATTAAATAATATTTGTTATTAATTGCTGCTTTTAAAAACCGTCGGGTGTGCCTCAAATTCTGAAAAAACGCAGTTTCTACAATTCCTCTATATACACCCGCCGCGTACCGCACGTTCCCAATTAACACTGATTCGGGATCATAAACATCCAGCACTTTCAGAATGAATACACCGTCGGCTGTCGCTGCTTTTTGTGTAGAGAATCCCCCTAGAAGAGCCCGATCTGCGCTTCGTCATAGCTGGAAACAGAAACCGAAAGCCGCCGTTTCCAATAGAGAGGGGACAGAGGTGACGCCAGCCCCAGCAGGGTGCATTTAGAACGAGTTCAATCACCGACGCTGCACAAGTATTGTGGCCCTTTAACGGCCAGGTGCGGTGAACAGGAGTCGAATAGTTCTTGTGTACTGTAGACTGTAAGCTCATCTGACAAGGCCCTTGTTTCTGTTATATACTACTTATTATGTCTACCCATTGTACAGCACTACGGAATATGATGGTGCTATGTAGAACAGTAAATAATAATAATGAAATCAATTTCTGTGTAGTAAACCACACATGTGACCTGTCTTGGAAAAGCTCAAGCACTGTCTCAGAGGTTCTCCTGATTCCATCTGAACAAGAGACCTTTGAGGTTCTGAAAGCTTATTATCAATTATGAATTGGGGAGCAGAAACTGTGTTTCTACACCTCCAGAACTTCCCATCATGTTGTTTGATGGCCATTAGGTAAATGATAGTGTAACCATACACACGTTTTACAATTTTTATAGATATACACACGAATTATAAAATGTTAAATATATACACATACCCACACGGGTCCTGTGTGAGTCACCCGGCCCCGTTTCCACATTAGAGGTTTGCCTTTTTAGCCGCAAGTCCTATTTCTGATGAGACTTCTTGGGACAGTAGCCGGGAGTACCGGAGTCTCACTGCTTTCTGCCAATGCTGAGCTGATGGCCATTTTCCAATTGTGAACGGAAGAAAGCACAACGTGTCTCTCATCCGCTGGACCATCTCTTCCTTTGTGCTTCTTCAAAAGAGCTTGGGCAGAACAACTGGAAACCCCTGCCTGCCTTAGAGACCTTCGTGCTGCAGTATAACGGCCGTACGTCTTGTTGCTGCGCTCAGTCTCGCCCTGGTATATGACTTTTTACATTAAACTGTCTTCAGCAACCTCACCTCGTTATTCCTCAAGTTTAATTCCTTCCGCACAGCTGTTTTAGTTAGTGATTACCGATTCGGTATAATTCTTTAATCATACCAACTATAAACTTTCAAAATCCCTGGCTTTGTGCGAGTGTACATAGAAGAACTGATGCTTGCTCCAAGTATTGACAGAAAGATGTTTCTTCTCACTTTAATTTCATCTTTTAACAAAATGCAAACGATTAACACGTCTATTTCAGAAAACAAACATTCTAAAATGTTTGCACAGCGCTGTATGTTTGTATACAATTCCCTTTAAAGTTCTATGTCCCCATTAGGAATGCATGTGGGGGCATTTTGCAGACACCCCCCCCCGGCCCTTAATCTGCCCCCAAGTTATTTTCCCGAAGGTGATTTGTTTGGGCATATTTCCGATTTTCATCTCACGCCAGAGTGCAAAAAACAGACCCGGAACAAGGGCAGCATGACGAAAACACGTCCGTGTATATTTCATAATTCAATGTTTTACAATCCTTTCGGATTTTAGATTGCAGTACATTCATCGTAACCGACCACATGAAGACAACAGCACTGGTTCATACGAAAGCATTGACCGTTCACGTATTCACGGCAAGAAGAAAATACTGGAAAGTGTAAACACTTGGGGAAAAGCACCAATCCACACACTTGGATTCTGGTGTGAAAATGGCACACTTTCAATGACACAGAATGAACCGATATGTTTGTACAAAGTGCAAGTGAAGAGACTGTGAATGTAATATTTCAAAGGAGTTCCCTGAAGATCACACAGGTAGTAATAACTATACATTAATCACACGACATAAAGAGCAGCTCTAGGGCAAAAACCATTCATACCAACTGAACCTCTGAAAATAACAGAATGCCCCAAATACAGCAGGCAGGACCAGAACTGCTCTTTATACGTGTGACTTAACAGCAAACTGTGTTACTAACATGTTTAGTATTTTCTAACTTAAATATGTAATAAGAGATTACAGGGCGTGTTATGCTCTGCTCTATTTGGAATAATATGAACAAACAAAGTGACGAGAGGAGTTGCGCCAGTTTGGTTTTTCCATTTACGGAAGCAGTCAGTAGAAACGAAACTAGACGGATTTAAAATAATAAAAAAAAAGTTCACTTGATGTCAACCACAAAGGATTTAAATGGGGCAAAAAATGTCCGGACAGTCCAAGAGATGTTGAGGGTAACAACTATTGGATGTAAACATGTTTAAAACACATGCCAATACCAAAACAACAGGAAAATATTCTGCCGTCTCGTCTCCTGTGCATTTCTCCCAACCGGACATTATGTGTTGCTCAGACTGGAAAAAAGCATCGGTGAAAAGACAATCGACAATGTCTCGCGTGACTCTCCAGTATCCGTAACCATATGACACAATTACATTGTTCTTACGCCATCCCGATAGGGCCGTTTCCACTTCATTTTGACGTAAGCCTTGGATGACCGCATCATTTCATTGAACTGGGAGCATGAAACCAAAGTCTAAGATGCAGGAGAATGAAATGCCGGAGCTGAAGTTGGCCCATGGCTGGAATGGATTACATAAAAGAAGTTGCTTTTTCGATTATTTGTCAATCAATCCTCCATCTTTCAGCTTAAAATAGAAGAATTTCTCCAGGGTGTTAGCACACTTGCAGTAATCGCTATCAGGGGGATTGTATTCTCGGCAGTTGGTGATGATTCTCTGCAGATCAGCAATGAATATCTTCTTGGTCACATAGTATCTGTTCTTCAGCCTCTCCGTCATGGTTTTCAAATCTGAGGTATAAATGAAGAGGTATGTATTATAAATTATATATATATATATATATCTTCCCATGCACTAATTCTACCACCAGCCTTTATCAAAGTGTGTGACTGTGGTCATCCTTTTTTGTGCTTCTTTTCCCACACATTATAGTTCAGGTATGAATAGAATTATAGGTATGTATACTTCAGCATACTGTTGTCTAACTGTCTTATTGTAAAAAAATACATTAACAAGGGGCTTAAAATGACTTAAAACAAAGCTCTTACATATAAACTATGCTACTTTTAAATATATTAATAATGGGACGTAAATATAGTTTAGATTTGTATAACTTCTGGTTCCTTCTACGTAGATGATTTCACCTGCTGAGAACCTTTAAAAGTCTGCTACTAATACACTGACTATAGAGCGGCCTGTTAACCCTTTCTGGAGTGTGCGTTTAATAAATCAAAATGAAGACTTAAACCTCTTAAGGAGAAAAACCTCACCAATTGGAAAGCGAATCACTTCATAGTAATCTGGAGCCTCTGATTTCTTCACAGGTTCCATGAACGGCCAAGCACTTGGGTGAGTCTGCAAAGACATTCACAAACATAAAAGGATGTTTATTATATATAGTAAGCCAAATTAACTATGCTTATTTGATTATGGACATATGTCAAAGTCACTAATTCATTGTTACAGTAAAATGAACATAACCTAAATCATTTTCTTTAAAAAAAGTAGCCCCCCTCCCATGCATAAAATCACCTTAATCTGTGCAAGAAGGTTCTTCAGGACATTGTATAATTGATCTGGGTCTTTAATTTCCTTCCTATGGGAAGAAAAAAATAAATGTATTATAATTCAGATATATGAATTAAAAATCAACCCTATATGCTTAACACTGAAGGCAGCCACTGTAACTTCTTGTTTTCATCTAAGGATAAATATACCGCCATACTAAGTTTTTTTTTTTAAAGTAGCCATTGATTTTTTCTGTTTTTATTAAGGGCAAGAAGAGCCGCTGCTGATGGAAAACGGGCGCACCTTATCATTCTAGTTCCGTCACCGGCCCAACCATGATGTAAAATAGTATGTTAAATCCGCAAAGCAATTACATCGATTGGACAAACAAGTTATATCAACTTTCTATATGCGCCATTAGCAACATCACGTTACACAAGGTGTGTGATAACACCACATATCCTTTATCCACAAGCTCTAGTATCCTTTATCCACATAAGCTCTAGAAACGATGTGTTGATTAAATAAAACTGTTTGACATCCATTCAGTCGTTACTAGGTGGTGATCTGTGCTTCTGTTGAACAAATACATTAAGAGCAGTAAAATGTCATGCAAACGACGCAGCTGAACAAGGTTAGCTGCACTCACCCTTTTTCTTTGCATGTTGGCTTCCACCCAGTTTCTCCTGCAATACAAACCAGAAGAAAATCAGGGGCATCTTCCGCTGGTACTTAAATAACACAGAACCAGGCTTAGACTTTCCAGAAACAAATTCTGCAGTAATAGACTTCTAGTAGAATGAATACAAGCAAACACAGTAAATGGATTTAAGAAACTATGCATTTATACAATCCTAAGTGTTTAATAAATGATTCAAAGAGCAGACTAAAAACAGGTCAGTTGGGTCTTTTCTGCTCCTATCGAATACGAACCTTACTTTACCGGATAACAGACATTTCCATTTATGAACTTACGTATTCCTGGGATGCACTCCACTGGGATTTGACGCACACCTTCCTTAAAGCAAGTAAGTCCTGGATACACTTTGCGGATCTGAGCCTGCCTTCGTTCGATAAGTTTCTTAATTATCTGCATTAAATGACAATAATACAAATAACATAATCACCGAAATCCTTTGTAATGCGCATGCACCCACATATGTTCCCGGCTACAAATAACAAATACACATAACAAAAGTTACGGAGAGGTAAAGATGATGGAAAACCCTTCCGCTTAAAATGAAGGATGTAGTAGAAGCACGTGATCTCTCTCCCTCTGTCTCGAACTGGGTGTCTGCGCGTTACCTAAAACGTAATCTCTCAAAAACTCAACTCCTCATCTTCCCCTCCCTCCAGCGGTAACTCTCCCTCATCAGTTTTCTTCAATGTTAATGGGGCTTTTATCTCTCCATCCCATCAAGCTCGCTGCTCTGGTGTCACCCTTGATGCCGACATTTCATTTACCGCTCTCAAAAAACTGCCACCTTCATCTTAAAAACATCCCCCACATCGTAGCACCAATAACAGACATTACCAAAACTAGACATTATACAAAAAAAAAAAAAAAGAATATTGAAGACAATATTGAAAAAGATTTCTTTCTTTTTTTTGGGGGGGGATGATATGTTTATAAATATCTATACCTCCTTTTGCTTCTTGATGATGTGGGAGAGTTCTGTGTAAGGAATACGGGGGTTGAGTTCGCACTCCATTAATGTGGCCCCTTCATAGTCCTTTATGTATCCCAGATATCGGCTCTTTGGGACTTTGATATCCTTTGAAAAACCCTTTAGAGGCAAGAGCAACAATTACCAGAAATAATCTATGAGGACAGAATGAAACGGGAGAGAGAAAAAAGCAAAAGTTAAAAAAAGCATGATAAAGAAAAAAGTTTGAAAGTAGTAGGAACAGCTGGGGAGAACTATTTGGCACCATGGCAGATCCTGTATGTGGCTACCCCCCCCAAAAAAAAATATTTTTTGCAAGCTGTATGAGAAATCTGAAAAAAAATTTACTGAACAGATATGGTACAGCATAACTCCCATCACTATACACTAAGCCAGATATTAGCAGCCTGCCAGGGCCACCGCTGCCCCTTTAACAGCCCGCCATGGGCCACCGCTGCCCCCCTAAACAGCCCACCAGTGCCACCGCTGCCCCCTTAAACAGCCTGCCTGTCCCCTTTCTGCCCCTAAAAAACTCACTCATCCATTCTGAGCAGTTCAGGGGGTTACCGAAGCCTCCTTAGGTATTTTTAAAACATTAAATAGAACTTGGTGGTGGCAGCAAATAAAGTTTGGGGGTCGTAAGGTGAGCAGGTTTAGGGGTTAAGGTGTAGTTGCTCTGGGCCCTGCAGGGATAGCGGCCAGTAGGCCTGCGGGCTGTTTTTTTTTCTATTAACCCTTTTCACGTCCATGTCCTTATTAACGTAATGGTGACAGCCTGTTGTGTTATTTTTGGGGCGTCTGTTACCAGGTGTATTAAGAAAATGCAGAGCAGGAATATGTGATTGAGGAGAGGTTGAGGAAAAAAAATCATGTCAAATGAATGAACAAATAATTTTGCAGACAGTGCCAGAATGAGTTGGATAAAGGGTAAAGACATTGCGTTTACACACCCATCAGTAACCCATCAGAGTAACTCACCTGTTTCTTGAAGTAGCCTATGGCATATTCATCGGCATAGGTCAGGAAGTACAGGATATTGTGTTTGATATGATATTCTTTTAAATGGTTCATCAAGTGTGTGCCGTAACCCTTAAATAAAAAGTGTATAAGTTGCAAACAAAGTTTATATAGCAATAAACACATATATAAACCACATAAACTATAGAAAAGGAGGTCAAACTGTAAACTCTTGAGCTTTGTTTTGGACAGATGCTGCCAGCACCTCCTGCAAGCCAAGAAAGCCACATAAAGCAATCTTCAATCTGTCTGCTTCTGGGTGTAAAAAATGAATGAACGTTGCGTATGTGAAGAAGATACACAATAATAGGGAAGTCCTGTTTTCTCCTTGGATAAGATGCAATTGTTCACGCACAGTTACCAACATGGACAATCAGGGATACAAATTGGAAAGTATTCGTTACCTTGACTTGCTCGTTGGACGTCACTGCACAGAAGACTATCTCTGTGAAGCCTTGGGTGGGGAACATACGGAAGCAGATCCCTCCGATGACACGACCATCCTTAATGAGAGCCAGGGTTTTGTGTTTTCTTTAGGGGGAAAAAAATAACTTATCTAGCAGATAATGGCAGAAATTATACAGACACGAGAAGAGACCTAAAAAGCCCCGAAAGCTCACGTAACTTTACAACTTTTTCTATGTTGGCCAAATAAAAAAGGTATAAATCGGCAAATCACTGATCACAAAAATGCTTTTTTCAGACCATTGGTTTTCTCACAATTTGTCTAAAGCACTTGGGGTAAACAAAAATGAAACATGCAATAAGCAACTTACGGGTCAAACACAAGACGTGTTATGTACTCCTTTGGCATCCTGGGAAGCTGATGTGAAAAGACGTTCTGAAGACCCACTAGCCACATAAGGATCTTTTTATTAGACTTCTGCGACAGAGAGTTTCCTATAACATGAAATTCTATGATCCCTCTTCTCTCCTCCAAGCGAGCGGTCTCATCACGTGCTGCATTAGCCGACAATAAGCTTGTCTATGACGAGCCAAAAGGTTCATAGATTAAAAAAATAAATTAGAACCCCATTTCGCAAGATTTTAGATTTTCTGGTAATTGCCAACAGTGCGTCTCGCTGAGGTTAGCTTTAAACCTGACATTTAAAAACACTTTCCGCTCAACATTAATGTAGCCTTACATCAGGGCCAAGCATGGCAGCAGGATCGGTTATGGTTAGCATAACCTCATTCACTAGCTCCATAGGTATGTCACCCATCACCCGGATTCTCTTAGCATCTTCCAGCGTCAGGCTGTCCGACAGTTTCCGCTTTTCGCCTGCAAGCAAATGACAGAACAGTCACAGAGAGTGCAATGTACCATCTGCAGGTTTCAGAACGTGGTTACAGGTATAACGTGCTTTCGCGGTGCTCTTCATTTTCTTTCATTTTATTTTAGTACGCTATGCAGCATCAGAAAACGTAAACTTGAAAAACTTGAAACGTTGCTTTATTTTAGTATCCGCCCAAGGCTGCGTTCGAAAAAGTAGTCACAGAAACACAATTTCTGGCTTCGGCCCAATCAGTCCAAGTTTCCTTATATAAGCTTATTTCAAAACGGCCTCTATACTCAATAATAAAAGCTTTCCGAGTACCATCAGACGCAACGGTCTTTACCAGCGCGTGAAGCCTCCCGATCCCACCGTGTAGTAGCGAGGAGAGCGCTTACCTGGCATGGGTTCTGCGTTGTTGGCATCTGCACTTGATGTCATGGAAGAGTTGTTGTTAAGATTGCTGCTAAATAGCGGTGTACTGGGGACTGATGTGGTATTGCCTGCAGCTAAACGAAGCAAAAATTATTGTTTTGAGAACAATTCACAAAAGGATACCATTAATAAAATGATATAGTAAACACTTGCCATAGATTCATATTACATTATTTGTCACATTACTTTTACTATTCTTGGTAACAGCCATTAGACTGCATACAACAAATTCACAAAAAGCACTAAAATTCACTTAAAAAGTAAATAATAATAAATGATGTAAAGTAATGTTCATCTTTGATTTAGACTATGAAGTACCTGGACGAGACACATGTGGAGAACCTTCTGTGGCTGGGACTGTGAAATCTGCCTCCCAAATGGGAGAGTTTTCCCCATAAATTTCTTCTTCGAGCATTGAAAGGAACCTGAAATATATTTACACCAAATATATGTAAAATACGGAAAGCAGGGGGACTGCGTAGCAGCACCAGACATTGGCTACATATTTCCAGTTATTACACCGACGGCTGAGGAGCGCACGTTATCATCACCCAAAGGAGAATCACAAATAAGGCAGAAGATACTCACTTTGGGAAATGTGTGAGAATAAGGGTCCTTTTCTCTGGAACCAGTTTGTCCTTCTCCACTCTGAACTTCTCCAGCAACTGCCTCCGGGTAACCGTAAAGATGGAACGGAGTAAGCTTCTTCCAAACACATGGGTAGTTTCATATCGTGGTAAACTATCACAACTCTGAGGTACGTGACAGTAGCACAGCCACCTGCAATATGTGAGTCAGCACCATTAATCCAAACTACATAGCGAGAAATCATACAGCCACACGATGAGGCTCAGGACAGCTCAGGGCAACCAAAGCACTCATTTGAAGACTTCCAGAACCAGTCAGCATTCAACAAATAACTGGACAGCTGCATCTTCTAATGGAAAAAACAATGTGGTACCGAATCCATCAAACAAACCGGATGCTAGGAGAATGACAGCGACCACAACTCGGCCACGATCCGGCCCTCCACTAACGTAATAAAAGATGTCACACCATCAGACAGCTGGCTACATTTCGGCCACACAGATTTTACGAAGACTTTTATTGAGTTTCCTAAAGACCCTGTGCCGAAAAGCAATTTTTTCTATTCTTGCATTAATAAAACAAGGTCGGAGAACCAAAGTCCGCTTTCTGTCATCGCTGGTTTTCTTCGCGCTCTAGTCATATTTTCTTTTTACTTTTAATAAGCATTCGTCGTGGTTAACGGGGCACAGCGGCAATTTAAAACGTTAAGTTAGGAAATATTTGAGAGTCAAGTTTAATGAGACTTTAATGGAACTCGTTACCTGGTGTAATTGACTTTATACGTTGCGACATCTTCATTCTGCGACCTCTGCCGGAATTGCGAGGGCGTTTCAAGCTTCCAGTAGTTCAAGCAAAGCAGGAACATTTTGGAAAGCTCATACATGGTCTGACGTTCCTTGGGCTGCAGATGGCTGAACTTGTACTGAACAAAATTTAGAACTCCCTAATGGAACGCACAGAAAGGCATCTTTACAGTCTTGGCAACAAACATTCAGGAAGTCATACGCCTAAGGAATATAATGGGGCATGAATGCATGGCCACAATTACTCGTTTAATACAAAGGTCAATATATTTGGTTAATGGAAAAGGTTTATACCGAGGATTACATCTATCATAGAGTTTAAAAAGAAACAAAACAGGCCTAAAATACAAAATTAAACAAAGGTTTAATTCTGGAAACTGGATGAATTGTCACTGGAGCCTTACATCCAAGTTATTCACTGATCAAACATACCAAACATCTTACAGTAAATGCAAAAAATGTGAAGTCTAACAATATCAAATGAGACGAATTATCTATGGACTTTTTCTTTCTACTTGCCAAAGAAAAGAAAGCTGCATACATTATCAATTGCTTATGCAGTTTAAATGTTCTGCTAGTCCATATAATAGGTCAAGCTAAAGACTGATCACGTTGACAGAGTTCCTGGTATCCTATAGTTATTCCTATATATATTTTCTCTGATTTTTTTATTGGTTTGTTCGATTGAGGAAGGGGTTATTTAACACTTAACCATCTTCCTTTGATAATTACCTGTTCAATATTTGGCTTTTCAAATGGTGGATTTCCAAGAGATCCCTCAACAACGGGTCGGATCATTTGCAAGATGCACTTTCTCAGCAGCTATGGAAAAGAAACCATATATTGTTCCAGAAACATTCCAATTAGAACATTAAATGACACATTTAGGCCATCCTCACCTTAAACAGGTAAAAGTAAACTTGCTTGGTGTCTGTATCCTCTTCTTTATGGACCGACATGAAGAGATTCTCCACGTCCACCACCATGCCCAACAGACGGTTGATTTCATCTTCAGAAACATTTTCTAGGTGGGATACGTGGTCAGCTGCAAGATACGTTAGAAGATTACGCTACTTGGAAATGACGAGCATCGCTCTCTGTCAAACCTTGAACTTCACTGATGCTTAGAGAGTGGAAATACGTAAATCGCATAAATGAGCCAACAAAGGAAATTCAATGATTAAATTCCTACAGGACTTCTTCGATGAAGAACCAAGTTCAGGCTCGTCACATTGGCCAATGGCAGATTCGTGTCTGCAACCAAGATGGATATGGAATTAAAGACTTCATAAAAGCTAAATAAATATAGAAAACACTTTCTGCTAAAATGTAAAATTAAGGTTTGTTCCAATGGGATTCATTGATGGTTTTATGCATCCCAATGGCATAGTAATCGTAAATGATCTTCATGCTTATTGTGGTTCACGCTCACAATATTATGGGGTTGTACCAGAGGCTGTACTTCCGTACTTCGTACCGAATGTCTAAATAGAATATACCAGAAATTCCTAGGTAACAACCAAAAGTTTAAAAACGAATAACAAAAAGGATAAAACGAGGCGAAAACATGTAGGGAAATCATTTGAACCTCACGTTTCCTGATATTTTAAGAACAAAGTTTATTTCAAGAAACCATTTTTTTTTTAAAATATGCAGTAAAATGACATTATCTCAGAAAAGATATATTGTAAAGAACCATATGAAGTTAGCAAGCACAGAAAACATAGCAACCAACACACACCTAGCTCATGACTGCAACTGCGACAAGGCTCACTCAGGCTGGCGGCAGGCTGCTGAAGGTCCATTCGGGGGGCCGTCTGCGGGTTGGGGTTCTTCCACCCATTGCACTTACAGATGTCATTCGCCTAAAGTTGTAAACGGTCAACAATTGTATGACATCAAAACACTGAGATTTCCTCAAGTTATCAGGTTTACATCGCTAAAGAAAATCACAGTGTGTTTATATAAACTGTATTAAATCAGGGCTCGACAAACGCTAGGTTGCTATGGAGACAAGAAGTCGCTTCTCTTAGAAGGCTCTTAGATAGAGGTTAACCCAATCTTTCATTACCAACCATTTCTCCTGACACAAAACCGTGCAGGCTTCAGACAGGCGCGGACCCCTTCTGTTCTCTAATAAACAGCTTTCACCCCGAATAGCACAGCCTTCTATAACGGGGGGCGGTCCTGCCCCGTAACGCACTGAATCCATCCGACAGCCTCTGCCCTTTCACGCTGGGCATTAATGCGCTGTGATTGGCACAGCCGTATAATATGTGAATTGCCATCACAGCAGATCCCTTCCTCTGAATGAAATCAATGCTGAAATATCACCTCATTCTGGGAGAAAATACATCGTTTTCCGGGGCAGATCTGTTTAGAGCGGCTGGGTATCTTCCACTCACACTTACGTCTTGAGCCTGGCGCTCAGATCAATGAATGGAGGGCATTTGATTCATTGATTGATTATTGGACATGCGCTGCCTTCCGTCTTCTCACAGACACCGGTTTCCAATGCATGGCTGGGGTTCTCAATGCAAATGAATGGCGCAGGCGAATGCAAAAAGAATGCACTGAACGAAATGCACCCAATTAACCCCTTCCTATGCGTAACACACCCAATTCCCACGTTTTGTTTACCTTGCAAGCAGAAAATACACCGAGTTTCTCGAGCTTCTTGGCCCGCGGTAATGCACGGACTTGTGCTTTTCTCTGGCTGGCCCTCTGCTGCTGGCTCAGCCCGGGTCTGGCTGGGTCACTGGTGCTCGTACTACTCCCCCCCGCAGCGGGTAACCCGGACTGCCCGCCAGATGTGGACTGCAGACTTCCCCGGGACTGCGAGGCCTGGACCAGCTCAGCCATAGCGAAGCTGTCCGTCTGCTCCAAAATCAATAAAGTTTTGTTATTCAACAAAGGCTCTGTGGTAATGGTCAGGCGCATGTGCGTGACTGGAGAGGAGGTCTCTGGGAGTTGTAGTTTTTAAGTAGACACACATCATTCATTCTGAATTAAATGCTAACGTTGCAGTTCCAGTTTAGATGCCAGTTTAGACTTTAATTACTTTACTTAGAAATGTAGAACTTGTAGATGGGGCAAATCGTTACAGGCTGGGGTCACTCCTACTATACTAGTCCATAGGGGTTACTGATACTGAATACAGTTATAGTCTTATTGTCTAAAGGAAGGCCTGGTCCTGATGCAGGGGACAAGCAGATGAAGAAAAAAGGCAAGAGAAGAAGAGAGCTGTGGGAAACGAGACAGGGACTCAAAAATCAGTTGATGGGGAAGGTAGGGGGAAATTGAGAGAGTGTGAGGTAGAGTGAAAAAGCAACAACATACAAATGATGATGATCGGTGGGATTTATGGTGTACCACCGTCAATGTCTGGCTCAGTATATAGTGATGGGAGTTATGGTTTACCATAGTCAATGTCTGGTTCAGTATATAGTGACAGGAGTCATGATGCACCATTATGTGTGCCAGGCTTAGCATATAGTTGTATATTAATGATAGGAGTCATGCTGTACCACCCTGTCTGGTTCACTATATAACGATATTATTATTTATTGTTTTATATAAGGCCATCAAATTCTGAAGCGCTGTACAATCGATGGACAGGACATAACAAGTAGTATGTAACATAACAATTTGACTTACAGAAACAACAGGCGAGGAGGGCCCTGTGCACAAGAGCTTACAATCTGTGATGCTGTACCACCAGGGTAGGGGTCTCATTAATTCCCAAGAGTTGCCATTCATTTCAACAAATCATTCAATCATCAATTTGGCAACCAAGAAGAGGGAGGACAGCTGCTGCGACGGGACTGCAAGTTCCACATCAATTAAGTGCTTTTCTCATTTTGGAAGAATATTAAAACAATGAAAGAGTATTTTAATATACATTCTTCTATAGAGGGGGTGTCATTAGACTGTCCCTTTGAGAACATCACACAGACTATAAATGACCATTTTGTACTCTAGAGTCATTTGACCAGCGCCTGCCCACAACACACACTGCTCCGCAGTCACCCCGAAAACAGCGAGTGCACATTGTAATACAAGTGTAACTGTTCACCCCCATAAAATGTGGGACTCACATAGTCCACAATCCTTGTAACATGTCATTCATTTTAACCATTCACCTACTATTAGAATTTTCATGAATACTTTACTATAGTTACACTTCAACATTAAAGTTATTCAATAGAACAATATATGTAATATGACATAGTCTGATGAGATATGTTTTAAAAGCATTTATTAATAAATAGTCATGGTTTTTGTGACATGATCATCTAAAAGTGAGAAATTAAGGTTTTGAGCTTGCGTTGTTCTCTGCGTTCAGCTTCTTGGCCTCGGAGGTTGCGGGTAGCTGGATGGGCACGGTCCTTTCCTTCCCAGCGGCTTGGGTGGCTCTCGGGGCTTCTACATGCAGCTGGCCATCAGTGGTAACGATACAACTCAACTCCTCTGCTCTAACATCATCAGGCAGATCTGCTTCTTTCCTGAAGATCTGGCACTTGTAAGAAAAGGAACCTTTCCCATCTTCACATTTAGATTCCTTTGCGCCCGTCACCAACAGCTTTCTTCCCAATACTTTTACCGTTAGCTCTTTGGGCAAAAAATCCTTCACTCCCAGGCATAGAGCGAAACCCCCGTCACCGGACGTGGTGTTGCCGGCACTTAGGACAGGCAGGGATTTGTTATGTTTAATTGTCATCTCCTGCAGAAGCTGCTGGTGGAAGCGGTCCATAAGCTTCATGTTTTCTTTGATATCTTCCACTCTCCTGACCATATCCTGTTCCAAACGAGCAAAGACATCTCTAGACGTCGGCCACAGAGGATTCAGTATGCTGGGGGTATGATTCCCGGAGAGGTGAAGGCACAGCATGCTCTCGGACTTTCAGCGTGATCTCCCTTGTTGATTGAGCTTCCAGTCTGTAAGATTATCTGAAAAGAGACGAGCAGTGGGCTTTATATCCGCCACCGATGCGTCTGGACTTTTCTTAGACTCCTCGGCCGTGCATTACGTTGTTGACAAATCTTACACCAAGTGACAAAATGACTCAGACTTGGAGTCTTTACTTACGTTTCATGTACACATATAACTCCGCCAGATACATCATCGCCTGAAAATATCTCAGCAGTCTCACTCTGCGCAGTAGGGCATTGCTGCATTGTTTAACACGTCGAGTGCCAGGAGAAGTGAAATCAAAGTCAAGAGATTCTACTTAATACATAAAACCTTTTCTGTATAATCCTTTAGCTACTTAGTCACCAGAAACCCGGTTAATACGTTGCTTACTGGTGCTCGGTTAGCAGGTGCTTTAAAGTCTTATGATTTCAGATCGATAAACTCTCTAGGAAGTGATAAAACCACTGCCTTTCATACATTCCTCGTTAGCTGTAAGACATAGATCACTGGCCAGCACTATGAGTATGAATTACAGTAAAAAGGTTTTGAATTTATTTTGGCCTCTGAAACGCATTAAACAGGGCTGTCATTGTATGTAACGGGGTACGGGGCAAACTTCCCTCCATGCCCCCATCCCTGTACAGAGACGCAAGGTGGAGGTCTGTTGTCATTGTCCAGACAGGGCTCACGATCATAGGAGGAGAATGCATTGGATTCAGTGCTGTAGCATTCCGGAGTGAATCATACGTCATTTTATTTAACATTTATCAAATGAGTGCTACGGCCACTTTTAGTAGAGATGAGATACGTACATACATACCACTATGATGAAAACATTTTTAAACAAAGATTACTAAAAGAAAAAGGTCCTGTACCCATAAGGAGTCATGCTGTAGAAAGGTTAAGACGTGATGTCATCGTTTAAAGGCTAACAATGTTAATTGCTAATCAAAGTTTTAATCAGCATGCAGCAGCCGAGTCTACATTAGTCACTGAAGTTAAATATAGGGTTTAGCTACATCATTGGATGAAAACCCTTTCTGCTATTCTGGGTCCCGGGGAACTGTCACAACTCATGGATACAAATTATAGGGAGCTGATCACTCCCTGCCAATCGCTGATGCAGAAAAATACCGGGAAATAAATTGCCCCTTGGTTCAATGTCGAAAACAGCAACACATTATAGTTAAATAACTAGTCCATCGGCAACCGGCCTGTGTGCCAAAACAGAGACCTTGGCTTGCCCGTTATGGCACACATGCCATAGGTTCGCCATCGCTGTTCTAAACAAAATGGCCTGTAATCTTGAAGGAATTTCAGTGCTTTTAGCATAATGCTTTTCCCCAGCATGAAGTCACCTGTGCTATATTCATATGAAGCATTATATATATATATATCATATCTTCATATTAAGCATTATATATACATATATATATATATATATATATATACACATATATATCATATCATATATTCATATGAAGCATGAAGACTAAGTCTGAGTCACAACGTCAGTACAAGTGTTAAAAAAGCTCTGACATTTACCCTTAGGATAGAACGAAATGCCTGGAAGCTTCAGCAGAGGGTATAAAACCTGCAGTGGATTCAGTAAGCAGACTTAGAGCTAAAGGTATTTCAGCCAGGCTTTCATTTCTCAACCCCAGGAATCTCTCCACAGAGACTGCAACCCCCGTGGCCATCGGTGTCCGGCGTCCCACGACTTGTAAACGTTATTCTCGCTTTGTGATATCCGGCTTAGCAACACAGGATATCTCAACGGGGAATTCCCAGTTTATTTTTCTTTCTGTATGGGGCATATTTATATTGTCAGCAGGGTACCTAGCGATATAAGCAAGCTTTTGATACTCGAAGCAGGAAAACTTACCATTTCATGGATCTTCCTTATGCCTTTTACTTCCGTGACATGCAATCTGTGCCGTGATCCCCTATCCAAGAGTCATGAGAAACAGAAATACAGTGATCTAAAGTCTGCATGCCCTTAGGGAATTGGCATTATATGTACCATTGTAAAGTAAACACATTTCTTTTTCATCTTCCTCTGGGATTTATATTCAACTGTAGGTTATAACCGAAAGGCACAATCATAAAACAAAACATGGCAACAAAGAAAAAAAAGGAAATCACCCCGTTCAAAAGTCAAATGACTGCGATGGCCACTCCAGGACCCTCACCTTTCTCTGCTGTAACCACTGGAGGGTCAACTTCACCTTGTGCTTAGGGTCATTGTTGTGTTGGAAAGTCCAAGAGCGTCTCATGCGCAGCTTTTATGCGGAAGAATGAAAAGTGTCTGCCGGTACTTTCTGGTAACATGCTGCATTCCCTGCGCCTTTAGAGCTCACCCCCCCATCATCAGCGAGTCACCACCATGCTTCACGGCAGGGATGTATTCTTTTCGCTAAACGCCTTGTTGACCCCTCTCCAAACATAGGACTTATGGTTGTGATCAAAAAGCTGTATTTCTGTTGCGTCAATCTAAATTACAATGTGCCAGAAGCTGTGCGGCGTGCCAAGGTCAGGCTTATCGTAACCAGGCGTTTTCTGGCATTGGCACAATAAAGGTTTCTTTCTGGCAACCCAATCAAGCATCGTAGTATTGCGCTCCTTGAAAGAACTACACCATTAGGTTCTGGTTTATGACTTCTGGAACAGATATAACATAAATATTCTTAGCAACCACAGGGCAATAACTTAAGGATATACATGTAAGGAGTGAGTTTTCCTTCAAAGGTAGATCAAACGGTAAGCATTCCATTAAACCTCAGCTCCTAACATCACAAAATGTTGGGCGATTTATATAGATTTCAAATGAAAGCCACGTTTGGGTCCAGTGGTGTCTCATACGTATCCAGTACTAAGCTATAAAGTGATCTCCCACCCTGAATGATACGTAGTGTATCAGACCACAAAAGAAAACAGGTGTGTGTTCCATTAGAAACAAAGAAAGAAACCAGATATATATTGGGTAGGTACTGTATTATCAAGATATACTGATTGAGTACATATTGCAGAGACCATACAATACAAAAACACATAATATGGAAAAGAAAAAAAATCCCTTACCCTTAATACTCATAACTGTCATTTAATCAAAAGATTGACTTCAGAGTCACGGAGACTATTTAAATTCACTGATTGCATTAAATATCTGTTCTTTTCACACACAAAAATCTGGAGGAAAGGCAACATTATTCAACAAAAACCCAAAACCTGAAATGGCTTTGAAGGAAACCCCTGCCTGCACACAGGATGTGAACGAGATTATTGACCTGTATGTGCCAAGCAGACGAGGCCTTCAAACATTCCACGTTAACTGGTGTCAAACAAAAGAGTTACATTTGGTAGCGACTGTTTTAATTAGACAATGTTGAATCTGAACAGACTTTAAGTTACAAGACATAGCACTAAATCCATCTGGTCACCTAATGTGCAAAGAATGCTCTTCCGTACAGGGACCGACCTAGTGTACTTCAAAGGAGGAATCATTCATTCCCTGCTACATAAGATCCTCGTCATTACTCCTACATCACTGCCTCGGAATATGCAGGCTGCGAGAGGTGCGAGTTATGCAGCATCACAGGCAACAACCCCCCGTTTTTTTTCCATTCATTGGGGAAAAGGGGAGTGGAGGTTCCTTTATAATCATCATATTACATCCAACCAGAAAGTCCCCAGAAGAGAACAAATCAACACAATGCAAATCGATGAGGGGGTTGGAGTTGAAATGCTTTCCTGCTATAGTAAACATGTTATCACCTCACATAACAAAAGTGCTTCTGCTATCCTGAAACTGCTCTCAGCGGATACATACATATAACGGGAGCGTACAGGGCTTGTCTACAGATGTGGCAATGGTGGAGGCAGGTGGAAAGACGTTCTCTCGCCAAACAAATCAATGGGCCAAGGTGCCAGAATTCCAAAGGCTATTCAAAGTGATTCTCTTTTTACAGAAAGGCTGTGTATGCCTGACCAAAAACAAAACAAGTGTATGTGAATAATTATGTGTGAAACATATTTTATTAATATATAATATGCACAGAGACTTTCACAACTTTCTACTCTTCCAGCACATCATTTATGGATGGTTTCATGGGTAAGCTGGCCATCAGAATAGCTGCAGTATCGCTCTTCTTCCTCTCACACCCACCACTCCCCCCAAAAACACAAAAAAAAGTCTGGGCAGGGAAAATGTAGGAAAGGTTAATCAGATCATAGTTCATATTTATATATTTATATATATTTATATATTAAAAAGTGACTTAAGACTTAAAAATTGAATTAGTATTTGTACAAGAACAGAAACCACAAGAAGTGCAGGTGGAATGAGGATTTCCAACAGGACGCTGAGAGAGAAGAAATCGGAGTTGAGGAGTGGATGATAAACACAGAATCACAGCATCCATCTTAACCCCCACGAAGGGATTGAAACATGATTAGTTTTAAAGTGGATTCCAGTCCCGTCTCCATTTTGTTGGTTTTATTGTTGAAAGATTTCATTTTTATTTATTTTATTTCTGCTATTCTTCTCTTCCCACCGCTGGGTGTAAAGAGATGGGGAGAGGAGGTGGTGGGGCTGTCGTAGGAAGAGCACTCAGTTGCTGCAGCACTGGCTCCGTGAAGGAGGGCTACTTTCTTGGAGGTCCACTCCTCGATTCCTGCCTGGGGCACCTGGGGCATTTTGTGGTTCATTCTTCGGCAATTTTTTGGCTGTGGTAGAAAAGCAAATTACGTCAGATACGTCACGTGGTCATGAGTGCCCAAATATCTGCATGCAACTGTAAAGCATACACCTTACCAATTGCCATAAAGATTTCATTGACATTGATGGCTGTTTTAGCAGACGTCTCCATAAATAGCAAGCTATTGTCATCTGCATACGCCTGGGCTTCCTACAAACAAAACATTTAATATTTATAATCTGTACATGCATAGGCCGTTAAAGCTATTAACCTCTTAAGCACCGGAGGTTTTTTTTGTACCAGGTTTGCACTACAGGACCAGAGCAGTTTTTGTCAGCTCATGTAGTGAACCCCCACACCTTATATATTTTCAGCACAAGTAGGGCTTTCTTTTGAAATAATTACATACATATATAAACCATAATTACAAAAAATATCTAAAAATGTGGGGAAAATTAGCAAAAAAAAGGAAATTTTTCAGTTTCACCTACTAAAAAAAACTATAATCGGTGCAGAATGTGGTATGCTGGGAGTTGGGCCCCAATAGCGACCTGAAAACAGCTAAAACAGGCATTTTAACACCTTTGATTCAACCATTTTAGTGTGCTGTCTGCCTAGACACCTGGGCAGATAGCGGCAGCAGTGCCCCCCCCGCAATCACCACATGGGGGCATTTGTAGAATACAGAAACCTGGCTTACTTTGTCATAATGGGATTTTTACGCTTTTTTACTCACCTGAAAATCCACAGCTCTCTTGTTGGAAAGGTCAGCCTTGTTACCAGACAGAGCAATGACTATGTTGGGGCTTGCTTGTCGTTGAAGTTCTTTCACCCAGTTTTTTGCTCTTGCAAATGTTTCCTAATCAACATAAAGCATTTGTAAAAAAAATAAACACTTTTTCAATACAAAAACAAATGATGGCACGTTGTATAGAGCCAGAAGGAGGAACATACACTGGGATTGTGCGCCACTGGGGCGCCTGCTAGCACACTGGGGAGAACTTTAATTTGTGCCCAAATATTGCAAATTCTTAGGTACCGCACCAAAAAAAACCCCTTAAAATACATACCGTGTTGGTTATATCATAGACCACAATGGCTGCTTGGGCTCCTCTGTAGTACATGGGCGCCAAGCTGTGATATCTTTCCTGTCCTGCTGTATCCCAGATCTCAAATTTCACTGTCGTGTCATCCAAACAGACTGTTTGCGTTAGGAAGGCGGCTGAAGACATAAAAGGGAATATTTAACACCGACCTTTATTATTTTGGACTAACGTGAATTTCCGTTTGCATTCAACTTTACAGAGCTCTCTCATTGTCAAAAAACTATTTTTTTTCTTAAGAAATTGCAATGAGAAGAGTAAACCTTGGAATAAGCAGAATGTCTACAGACCGCAAAAGTAGCATAAAAAGGTGTGTAGTTAATGCTCATAGTTAAGGATCTTATTAGCAATTAACCAACCAAATGTAAGGTATTTGGGTGTTTTATCAATAGCTAAAGGTGGCGATATAATAAAAAGCAGAAGTTCAAGGACCACAGCACAGCCTCCCGGAGCTTATTAAACGTGGATAGCAATAACTTAAAATAGCAAAGGCTGGACCAGAGATGTACTTTTGACCCAAATCAGCTGACAACATAGATACAGAAGCTGCTGATTTCCTTTCCTATCGTATTCAGCAAGAAGAGATTTCCTGTTGCTGCAGAGGAGGGGGGGGCATGTTGGGTCACATGGGGCAGCGAACGCGTGGCATGTCTCCTTTCCACAACGACCAAAAAAACCGAAGGAAATCAATATAATCAATATATACAACATTCCTGCTTTGTGTTTCCAATAACTACATGCAACGCATTCATTTTCCTTCCAACGCTTGGTCAGCAATCACATTTATCATCAGAAAACACGCAAGCCCCTGGCTTCTACACGCGATTAATAAAAAGCTTATAGATTCTACGACCTCCTTGGCCAGTAATACCCTGATCTTTAGGTCTATACGAATATCATACGTTACAATTAACGCACTTCATTTCCTTACACTGTGAACAAGCGCCAAGGGCACCGTTATCGCATAGATTAGCCTGCGCATGCGGATTTATTTATTTATTTTTACCATGAGTTCACCTGATCTTCAGATTTGAAAGTAATACAAGGGATATGAATACAGCTTCCCGGGCTTTATGTCTGTTTTAACCTTGAGCTAAGTAGCGGTTATTTCTGTGTGTGTGAGTTTATTTCAATCAATTACTGGCAATAAAGTTTGAACTAGGAAAGAAGGAGAAGGTTAGATCGACCATTTCTCTGTCGCCCAGTCCTATGTTTACGGACTCATCATCTGAAGAACTCTGAATGGTAATGGAAGTTCTAAATGTGGTGACATTAAAATATTTATTGCTTGCAGAGGGGTTTGTGAAGAGAACATAGGATTCACTTCCATGTTTTATATTAAATGACAATAAAATAGGAGAAACGCAAATGAATGTAACAACTCCGTACACATGGCACATTTTCACTGAATATTTTTTGATAAACAAGTGTTTCTATGATTACTCACATACCTTGTTATACAAGAGATAGACACATTGTCAGCTGCTTTTTAGAAAGGATTTTATGTACCAAGCACTTGTCTGTACTATAAAACAGTCTACAAGAAGCTGGGAAAAGATTATGTCTTGCCCAAGAAACTCGTCCAAAACTCTGGTGGGAGCCAGGAAAGAGTACTTGGAGCGTATAATGAGGGTAATAGTTAAAAAAGGTATATACACAGTGTGTAGAAAGTCATTTCAGCACTGAGGGTGTTTGTTCATGTATGCCCAATGAATGTACTTTCCACATGGCTGGGTTCAGGACTGAAACCTGCCACGACCTGTCCATGTTATACCGGTATTCAAGGGCTGAGCCGAGCATCCAAATGTTTTTTTCCCTTAAATTACAGAATGAAAGAAAAAAGCAATCCATATTATATTATATTATTCTGAGTACTGGAATAAGTGCAAACGATGAGAAGAAATAGGAGTTGGGGGGTAGGGAAGAAACACTACTTCACAGTGAGGTAACCCCCCCCCCAATGATAAACGCATTCAATAGCGTTAGATCTGGCCATAGAGGCCAAACCTGACCCATGCCTGAAATCGGCAGAAGGCACTTGTCAAGAACTGAAATACAGCAGCCAGGGAGATTTTATCATTAGTGTCATAAAAAGCGATACGCCTGCTGCTGTTCACCTTAACTTACCTCCAATCGTGCTTTCTTGGTATTCATGAAACTGACCCTTCACAAAGCGAAGGACCAAACTGGACTTCCCCACCGCAGACTCTCCGAGCAGGACCAATTTAAACTGGCAGATTTTGTTCCCTGCTGCCGGTCCATTTGGTCGAGCATTTGCACCTCGACCGGCCATGTCCTGTTGTGATCAGTTGAGCTGGGACAGATGCGGTGCACGCGGGAGGCAGCGAAGGCAGCTTTGTGGCAGGAATGTTGGGCAGAGGATTATCAGCTGTATGTTGGAATCACCACCAGCTTCTGAAGGAAAAAGGAAAGAAGTTTCCTTAAAGACAGAGCAATCGTTACAGAAGAATTACCTACAGACTCTTATAAAGTCCTTAAAACAGCACTGGAGAGGAATACCGCCTTACAGAACACCCCGATATTCTATCTATACACAGGACTTTATCCTTCAAGTTATTAAAAATATCTAGGCATTAGGAAAAGTGAGTTTTTTTTTCCTTTTCTTTTAAATGATTTCCATACTTTTTCCTCCGCGGTTACTTCTGCCCCATTGTTAAGCTGCTGGTTCAGGGTTAGATAAACCGACTCGGACTCTTTGAGACATCTCAGCCTCCTCGAGGTTAAACGAGGTAGTTTTACTGAAACGCTCTGACAGGTAAAGCTCACATTTAATTGAGTTGATTTCATAACCGTGTTCGTTATTTGTGAGAACATTCACAGAAAGGGACGCTCCGGTGACCACACGCACTTTAATGCCTACGATATCCGATTAGGTCCTTTTAAAGTCACGTGATCTCCCCTTCCCAAGCGCAAAGTAACCACATGAGGTTACTCACGGCTCCGTTAATGTTATTTGGAGTCCAGCATCATCCTTTTACTTTGGGATTCTTGTTGAGGCGCGTACTGATACAAGAACACGGTACTGATGACAACGTGTGTGCAGGCCATGTACCTGACACGCACGGCTGCTTATTACACGAGACACGGAGACAAAGGTTACAAAATATCTGTTAATACAGAACTCCGCTAAACCTTTTACCTTAGAACTTTCTAACCGGAATGCTTCGCGGCCCAATATTTCCTTTAAACGTTAATACTTCCTGAAAGAGCCGTCTCCACATAGCATGCCTTACACCAAAGCTTTATTTAACGCTCTCGTCTTACCAACCAGATGAGAATCGGTGTAAATACTTCATAAAGGAAAATATACAAGATATCACAAGATATATAACGCATTCATCTATGACTAGCGTGAACTACTTCGCGAGCAAAGAGACGGGGGAAACATTGAGGAGATTTGGCTAACGGCACATTGTGGACAACAAGCATCAATACGAACAATAATGTTATTTACAATTTACTAGGATCAAGAATTCCTTTGAATGAATACAGCTGGTAGCATCGCTTCATCTGATTAAAAAACATTATTGTTATATTTTCTTTGTTTTCTACTATTAAACGAGGATATTGCCAAACAAACCAGGTGAGAGTAAGGAGGCGGCATGAAGCAACGCCGCAATTAAACGTTTAATTAAGTCCAACTATAAAAGTGAATACATTGGCTATGAATAGCCAATGGCTAATGCTTTATTTTGTTAGAAAACTTAAGATTTAGTGAGGTGTACGGGAACAGTATTACGGGGCAGGACACGAAACCTGTGGAAATATAATGTAATATTCCAGCATTTCTCAAGCCATCAGTTAAACCTGCTGGTTGGTTCGTTTACATTTAGCGCGCATGTAACAATAAGGCTTTATTTATACGCAAAAACAAAGTATGATAATATACTTATTATATTTACACACACGAAAAAGGTGACAAATTAAACCCCCAAACAGTGATAAAAAGAGAAACACGGCCATAAGGGCATTAACACAAACAGTCACAGCCACTGGTCCTCTACAATAATCTCAGCCGGTATGCGTTACAGAACTCTAATATCCAGATTGATCAATGGGGATGTCTTCTGAGGCGGCCGGATTAACAGACTAATTCAAAATAAAACAGTAATGCGCTAAAGAAAACGCATCCCTCGGCTCAATCGTTTCGCCCTCCGTGTGACTGAAGCAGCCCCAGACACGGCGAGGAAACGTGAAAGGGAAAAGCAAGAATATGAATGAATTACGGTACGGATACAGGGGGGTTAACTTTATTACAGAACCCAGTTGGATGTTTAAATGATTGGCATAAGCATTACTTGCATCTAGAACACACAGACAAAAAGTTTAGCCGCCGGGTCAATTTGTTTCCATCGATGCCGAACAGCCCTTGGTGTGAATGAATTTGGGAGGGTCAGCATAGACGTCAGCATCGCCACGGTTGGTGTCCGCATAAAAACAACACCCAATCGTTGTAAACAAACTACAACATGAATGAACTCTCGCGTGCGCCCGAAAAGCAGAGGTAAAGATCCCCAAGAGTTCCTTATGGCAGAGCCATAGGGGACCGGCTATCAGGCTGTAGATATATACCGTATGGGCAATCATTTGGCCTATTTCAGGGTACATCGAAGGGGATTTTATTTATTGTTTTATCTTCTCCCACAAACAAAAACAAGCATTTTATTAATTTAGTATGCAAGTTCAAAAAATACAAGACAATGATACACGCTGGAAACAGGGGCTAAAAAGGCATTTAATTAAGGGGGAATCATGGTCTATAGACCCCAATGAGATGATGTCACACAATAACTTTAGAAGGCTGCAATAAGGAAATGACATTGTTTCCAATCTTTAAAACGTTCGCTTTATAGTTAGAAACAGTTCCCCTTTAAAAGACTAATCTTTTAATAAAACAAAGTTGCTGAGTATTTAATAATAACGCCATACAAGAACAAGACTTCTGCTCTGACCATTCATCAGGTGATGCGGCTCTTCCTACACAGAAGCGAGCACATTCTCTAACACGTGCCGAAATCATCAGAATCAGCATTATGTCGCCACATACCAGCTAGACCGTGTATTAAACATAGACTTTATTTCATCTAACAGTTCAGTTTAAGGCTGGATTTAACCCATTGCTCGTCTCAGCTTGGTGGGAGCCGGAGTCGGCTTAAGTACTCATCCAGCATAGACCCGGCTAACGTCATACTGAGCTTAATTATGCTTTGGCCAATTCATATAACCAAAACCTCTCATTTATATTATGTTTATATATTTGTTGCCTACTTTATTAGGGTAAGAAGCGCAGACAGTTTTTGTTTTTTGTAACGTCATACTACAAATGACCGGTGCACCTCTAAAACGCAGTGACCTCTGAAGCTGTGCCATCATAAGTGTTAAGATGAACATACGGTATTTTAACCCAAAAAAGAAACTAAAAGTCTGACCCCGACAGGAAAAAGGAACATGAAACAAACAGCACAGCTTTTAGGCACGAGATCACGTTATAAAACACCTCCAAAACGTCAACACTGAACGATGGGGCAAATGAGTAGCTGGAAGTGAATTACACCATCTCAGACACGGGGAGTTTGTCATTTATTTGGAAATAAATGAGGAATGCAGTATAGGATGATACCTTTCTACGGAACGAACGTTCCTTTTTAAAGATGAACTTTCACTGAATATCGAGACGCGCCATTATTTACTTATAAGTCTGACTGGCCGGGCCACCCGGTTCTTGTCCTGATGTGAAGCGTTAATCGCTCTTTGGCCTTGTAGTAGTGAATATATGAAAGTTAAGAAGTGTGCGTTTTCCTGGCATTCCCTGTGATTATTTTTGCCCAGCTAATCACCTGATCCAGCGCAGATATGACCGGTACCCCTAAAACATGCCTCGATTCCTTGATCCACGAAGCCAACCCCCAGCATGCATTTGGGCCTCCAAAGTTCCACCTTTTGTATCCCACGGGCCAGTGTCAGCTGACAGAAACCCCCCCCCCATGTGTAACCCAATTATCCTCCACTCAGGACATAAAACCAGGCTGGCCCGTCCTGCTCAGGGGCCTGTAACATCGGTGCAGGGCCTGCCCTAAAACTGTTCAGCACCAAGAGCTGTCTCCCACGCGTTCGATTCGGGCGTCCTATTGGAAGGAAAGGGGGGTCTTCTTTATACGTTGCATTCTTTTATACACGCTCTCTCCTACCGGCCGATGTAAGGACTTTGTTGTCCGGTATACCACCGGCACAAAGCATTTAAGTTCCTCCCATTCGCAACTCTGTTGTAAGGACCGTTCTAGCGCCTATTTCAAGCCCTCTCATCTATTGCAGTCGATACCACACGGAAAATCGCTTTAGTGCTAGTAGTTAAAGCCGCAAGGCCTCCACCTCCTGCATCGGCGTCTCTGCCCAAAGACCGTTCTTTTCCCCTCCTTCCCGCGGGTATATCTGTCCAAACCTACGGCACGTACCAAACCCCCTCCCCCCATAAAGTTATACTACGTTACAAGACCCTGGACTCACCCTCGTCCCCGCTACCGTCTCCTCCTGTATGCCACTGGGGTATCTTCCTCTCTTCCTTCTCCTCCGGCCTCTACTTCCGCCTTCTTCCTCTCTCTTCCGGGTACGCCCCGCTGTCGTACTTTCTGATTAGCGTAGGGCGGAAAGCGACAATGAGATTAACCAATCAATGAGACATTCACAGGAACGCGTCTCCTCGATGCCAGTAGTGGTACACAGGGAGTGGTAGAATGCGGAAATGAGGCGGAGGATCACGGGGGTTGTAGTTCGTGGCAGCAGAGGGGGGGCTCTGAGTTCGAATTTAAAGGGAATTTAATCCCCACAGTTAAATGTATTAATGCGCATGTCCTCATATCTAGTTTAGTGTGTCATAATTTAACTACTGCATCCTCGCAGTCCACTTGTTTCTTAATTATTTTGATGTCTGCACATAATAGGGTGACCTCATCAGCCATTTTGTCCTGACCAGCAAAGTGTTATCTTTCTGTATGTGGGATGCATTGATTGGTTACTCAATGCCAACCCCAAATGGCTCTGTTTTAGACCAAAATCCCTCAGTCTCTCTTTTGTGGGAGCTCACAATGTTTGCTGGCTATGAGCCACAATAATATTCACACAAACAGCAGAAAGTATGTTGCAGTCCAGTTCCAGAAATACCAAAAGGTCACACAAAGTCTCGGTAAAGCGTCGCCCCTTAGCTCTGCCTCAAAGCACGAAAGTGCTGCTCTTTGAAATGTTAGATATGGCTGGCCATTAGGCACACCGGTCAAATGCCGGTAGTGCCTTCCGCTCGCCGATACGTCCATTCAGGCGGCTGATAGTCCTTTAGTGTGTTGCCATATGCAGGATACTGCATTTAAACCTTTAAAGAACTTAAGGAGTGCTGGATACTTGGCGCCGCCTGCCCCCCTACATCATGCAGATGTTTGAAGTTGGAGACCCATTGGTTTAATGGTCAAGTCTGTGTCTTTAATAGAGAAGAAATCTTGGTTCTCCACGACGCGCACATTCTTGACCTCTTCCTTTCCCTGTTGTGACGTACTTGGTTATTGTGCAGCTCAGGGGTTCTCCATCTTGGAGCAGAAGACAACAGGGGTTCTCCATCTTGGAGCAGAAGACTATCAGGGGTTCTCCATCTTGGAGCAGAAGACTATCAGGGGTTCTCCATCTTGGAGCAGAAGACTATGTGCTTGGATTCTTGCCCAAAGTCCTCTAGATTTTAACCTTGCGAGGAGGGCCACCTTTACCTAATGTCTTGGTTTGTCTCAGTGTGTCTGAGTTTTGTCATACCGTTTGAATGTATGTACTATAGGACGTGGTGACCTAATTGTTGGTGCTATATAAATGAAAGATAATAATTATGATAATGTGCCTTTTCAGCCCCACTTTGGTCTCATCCACATCCCATTCACACTACAGCCTTGTGAGTTCCATCTCACTCCTGTCTTATGGCCATACCTGGGAACTTTTGGGCTCCTGCTGCTCCGAGCCTACCTTTTTGGGATGCAGCCAGTACTACCCGCTGACATCGTGGATGGTCCCACTGACATCATAGTGAGTCCTGCTGAGGTCAGTGGGCGTTCCAAATGCTTCTCTTCCTCTGCGGATCCATCTGCATTATTTTAGTGTGTTGCAGTACTTGGGCAGCAGAGCTGAACCTCTCTCTCTCTCTCTCTCGGTTATGCGCAGAGGCCCCGGCCTGTTGCAGAAGTACGACACCAAGGAGTGCACGGAAGAGGCCAGGATAAAGCAGGGGAGAGTCGGGAGATGAAGAAGGAGAAGAACAAGAGGCAGAGAAGAACAAGATGAGGAGCTGCTTTGTAAGTGGAGATACAAATTTCGTACAAACGAAAAGGCAGGAAACTAAAGTTGTTGTCGGCAAACAAATTGACCAAAAATGAAAAATGTGTCCGAATCACTTTTTGTCTAATATTTATAGCGTGTCTGCATAACACAGCGTAACGTTACATAAACTCTCGATGCGATCTACAAACAGAACAGCAGGGAGCTCCCTTCGGCAAGGCATGGTTTTGTGGCATTATACTGGAGTAACACATATTATTCAGATTAATGGATGCTGCACCCCTGCGTGTTATTAGATGAGAGTCGGTTTTTATACATTTTATTTTATCATCTTCTGTGATATGAATCTGAATGTAGATTGGATTCTCATCATACATCATCATCATTCTCTTACTTGAAATGAGTGCGACTCTCTGCTTAACCTCACAAATACCCCTTTCTGTTACATTGTCTTTCTATGCTCCAGAGAGCTGCTTAGCTCTGTCCGCTTCAGCTTGGTGGCCTGTTAGCCTACTTAGCAGGCTAGGTTGCCGTGGTGCCAAATGGTAGCTGGCGGGGTTCAATCTTCAACCAAGCCATTCGGATAGAATGTTTCTAAATCACATACATTCAGTACATGCTTGCAGGCATAGGCTATCAGGTCTGGAAGGGTGGCCACCAAACTAGGGGCAGATAACCCTGTCAGGCGATGGGAATCCCCAATGGCCCACTGCTTAATGAGCCAGTAAAGCGGGAGATCTCCTCTGCTGGCCATTTACACAACTGGGGACTTCCTCCCAGCATGCCGTTCACTGGCAGAATACCGGAATATGACATCATCCTCCCGTTAAGGACAATGGCAGCGCTGAATTGTATATTTTGTGTGCTTCAAATTCTTGAAGCTTATCTCTGATTTGAAGCTTTATCAGTCAGGGAAATTAAAGATTGAATGAAGATATTTTATGTATTTCAGAATCGCTAAAATAAATGTAGGCATCATACAGTTAACAAGCGCAAGGAGGATTATCTGACAAAACTGACATCTGAGACTGGCAGATGGAACGGAAAGTTAACCTTTTCAGCCTACAAGATATGAAATAGAAGAAGAAATGATATCCCTTGAGATATAGATAGGGACCCAGGTGTTAAGGTCCTCAATAAGCACAGGAATATATTTATTGCTGTCTTATTATCCTTGTGAGAAGAACATTGGGTATTATACCTTGTCACGGTATCCATATATATTGTGAATAATATATTAACCCTCTGCACATTCACAATGTATTTCTCTCTCTACCCATGTACATACAGAGATAGAAACAGATATAAAACATCCGGCCAAAACATATCCTCACACCATGTTTTACTTCATTGTGCTTGTTACTATTTCTCTTCCGAATATTTATCGATGTCTTCTGCAATTACATTATTTTTAGAAATCTTCTGTTCAAAACCTATTTTTTTAATTACAGAATCAATGAAGCGAGCTACCCTAAATGGACAAAAGTATTGGGACACACCTCCTAATTATTGAATTCAGATGATTCAATCAGACCCATTGTCACAGGTGTATACGATCAAGCACCAAGCCATGCAGTCTGCATTTACAAACCAAAATGGGTCATTCTGAAGAGCTTAGTCAATCCAAGCGTGGAACTATGAGGGGCTTAGTGCGCATGATGTGGAAAAGTCGCCAGCGCTCTGCTGATTCTGTAGATGAAGAGTTCCAAACTTTCACCGGCGTTAATATCGGCACAAAAACCGTGCGGCAGGCCCTTCGTGGCTTCGTGGCTTCGTGGAACGGGTTTCCCTGACCTAGCAGCTGCATGCAAGCCTCGCATCACCAAGTAAAGCGCGCCGCCGCTGGAGTCTGGAGCAGCGTGGAGTGATGGATTACGCTTCTCTGTTAGACGGACTGATGGGCTGACTGGACTGTGCTGTCACGTGGAGGAAGGATAATGGTAAAATATATCATGTTTGAGATTATGATGAAATAAGCCGTACAGTAATTCTTAGGGGGGGATTTTAACATCTTTGCCTATGTATGACATACACCTTACATTTTGAAGCTGGGGTGGTAGGGGTTAATGTACTCCATTTATGTGAAGAGGAAAAGCACATGAAAGCAGAGAACAAAGGCATCCTTTTCTAGCACTCCCAGTACTTATTATCAGGAGGGAAAGAGAGCCTTAAAATTAGCATCAGAATAGAAGATGCGATCACACTGGGACGCGCAGGACCGGTGCTCTCGTCTAAAACGTCCTCTTGTAATATTTTTAGTTCCCTAAGGACCAAAATGCGTAAAGCCGTTTGTGATTTGCCATTTCCCAATATTTTCTAACATTCACCATTTTTGTTGTAACAACACTTCTTGGCTTTCAAAAATACAGTAAATAAATATATATTTTCTCTGTATATTAAGGCGGTGAAACATCTAACATCCTGCTGACATGTATGTCATAAGCGTTGCGTGTGCACATCATGCGACCTGCTTGTAAACCACTTTCTAGCTCGTCATGGCTTCCACTGAGGTCAGTGCACAAGCAGAAGAAAATTCTGGAAACCCAGCAAAGAGTGGGTTTGTCTGGGACTGCTCATATCTGGTAACGAAGGGGTTAATTGTCTGAGACTGCTCATGTCTGGTCTTTACACCCACATGAGTTGCCAAACAGCTTGTCTGCTCCATCTTTGCACCCAACTGCTTGTGTGCGCCATATTTGCGCCAAAACATCTTGTCTGCGCCATCTTTGTGCCGAAATGACTTGTCATGACCCCCAAACAGCTTGTCTGCCACTAAAAACATGATAAATTCCTGGTGGTGTGAAGGGTGGGCCATCTGGGGAGGGGGCCCAGACCATTTGTTCTGTAAGGGCTCCCCAAAAAGTCTGATGGCGGTCCTGGCAGTACATCATAAGGATAGCATTATATCGATCGCGGGCCTTCCCGTTTACCTTTTTTCAAGTTCACAATACACATATCTCTGAAACACAATAAGTAACTGCGCACAGCGCTGCGTTATCCATTTTTGCTCAACAGCTAAGACCTTTTGATGTCTTCCTTGTGTGTAAAAATAGACTTTTTATTTCACTTGAGATATACAGCGTCGGGCTGTTTATATAAAAGCACATGCGCATGAATAAGAGGCACAGTAATTAACGTTACATTCTTGGATCTCGTTCTTCCTGGCAGCATTAACGCATTCACTGCCTGCATCTGACAGTTCAGTTTTACCATTTCAGTTCTTTAATAAATTCCAATAATAATATACATGCACATCACTGATTATAAAATCCAGTATTTTTTCTTTAACAGGTATTATGTGAATGCAAGTCTCTCCAAATATTAAAATATATTTTCTAGCGTTACGGTGTTTAAAAATGTATTTTATGGGTGCACTGGGTTACCGCATATACACTCTCTAGCTTATTTTGGCACCCGGTTATAGATTTAAATACCCGTCACTCCTACACGCAATTAAAACACCCACCCCTCGAACCCACCCTACAAAGTTATGTAGAATAGATGCCAGGCACCAGTAAATATCATTAAGCTATACCTCTTAAATGATACGCAGGGGTTGCCCTATCATATAACTAAAACGAGTCATGCTGCCTAGGGGCTGGAGCTGGTAAGGTGCCCCCCCTGTGATAAATATCTATGTTAGCAGGCGAGTGCATGCAGCAGGGGTTGTCAGAAACATAGTTTGCCCAAGGCTGGTCCCGATGTGTTTCATAGTGAGGTACGTCTGATGTTAGTTCTCCATTATTATCCCACAAATTAAATATTAACTGGCCCCAACCTATCGTGTAAAACAGTCTATGCTCATGCGCAGTGTTGTTCACTACTGGACCCAATGTGGGCAAAACGTGGCTCATAGATCAGCTCCTGTGAAGCATAATAAAATATGCCAATGTAACCATGTAATGTAGACTGGATACAATGTGATAACAAAAACACATACATGTTGTCAACTTTGCTACTTTTCTATGCAAAAATTTTAAGCAAAAGACTGCCCAGTTGTGGGGATATCTGGCCGATGCTCTCCCGGCCCAGCATTACCACGAATAAGTCAGCAGCGTAACATCGCTGTGTGCGAGCTGCATTAAGGATAGGCTGAGGCTTCTCCTTGGCAAGTTTTGTGTGACTGTGTGTCTGGGTAAGTTAGTGTGTGTGTGTGTCTGGATATGTTAGTGTGTGTTTGTCTGGATATGTTGGGGGGTGTGTGTGTGTCTGGATATGTGTGTGTCTGGATACGTTAGTGTATTGAAAATAGGGAGAGTTCCACGATCTTATGTGTAATTTGGGAATTGTACAAACATCTGTAATTTAAAGGCACAGCTTAGATATGAAATAAATCACACAAATTAAACCTTAAAGGTTCCATATGCCAAAGGCTACATGACGTTCTTGTATGTAGTCCATCATACATATGACTTAATATGTTACATGTTACAACATAATAGTTGTTGTATATGGTGTCGTATTTTTAAGGAAGATATGCATGAAATTGTGGTTGTGTCTCTTAGTATTTTAATGTGAAACTGTGACATTCGATAATGCCACAGCACAGTGTTAAATATTCAGAAGCCTATGGAACTTTAATATATAATATAATATAATGTATTATAATAATATAATGTAATATAGATATATATATTACACTTCCTACAAGAGCCCATTTTGATAAGTGCTCTTTTAAAATCGGAGTGCAGGTAGATTAACTTGGGCAGTTCTTTGGATTTAAGGCAAGGGTGTGGAAATACCAGCCATGGTCCGGGGTTTCACAATATCCTATCTTGAGCATATCAGCACAATAAAAATTGTTGAAATAAACTAAACCACTTGTGTTCAAGCAAAGATATACAGAATTCCTTGTCTGTATGCTGCCTGTGATGCCTTGAGTTTGACGCCCCTGAGCTCTTTGAGGGCATCACTCTAACTTTTGGGTTGATTGATAAACAAAAAATGGTAAAAGCTAGTGAACAAGGACACGATATTCAAGCTGTCACCGGATTTTAGAAAAGTGGTGTAAATATCTGCTAAAATGTTTCGGTAAAGATACCGGATTGAAGAAAGTACACCAGATCTTTGCTCCCACAGAAACGGATCCTGCCAACATCTGCATGTCTTTCATAAAGCAACGAGAGGATTTGCTTGTTTCATACAAAGCCCTGGAAGTGAGCGTCTCTTCAAATCAAACGTGGCTTATATAGAACCATTCTGCATTAATGATGTGAAGAGTGCTCACCTTTCAAATACTAGGATCAAAGCCTGGTGAGATTAATATACAACACCTCCAAGCCCCTGGAAAACAAATGCCTTGCTAAAGCCTTGGAAAATTGGAAAAATAAGAACAAGGCTGCTGCATGCAGCTAAATTAGAAGAAAGATGTTTCTCAAACTTTTGGCGGGTTTAATTATTTGGAAATGTTCCTCCTCCATCTTGCCATACATTAACCCAAAGCGATCAGTAGAGCATTGACTCAAGTCTGCATTGTGTCTTCCCTGATGGAAGATGTCTGAGGTGAGCTGTTCGTTGTGGGAATGGTGCTGAAAGCGTGAACGGAACTCACAGAGGTTAAGGGATGAGAATGCCAGCTCATCCCGGAAGGTTCTGACACTGGAAAACCATAGCTGGCAGTCTGGGGGCAACGAGGCAAGTCTTCAGATGGCTGTATCAGCCTCACCCTCTCTACTTCTTCTGGTGAGAAGGGTGTCCCAGGTGGACATGTGGTATTAGTGGGAATGTAGCAGCAGTCTCTTGTAGCATAGAAGGCTTCTGTATCGGCTGGCCTTGGGCACGTATCCGGAGAGACCCTGGGTAAATGAACTTGATTGTAGGTACCATCTGAAGCCATAGGTGAATGGCCAAGTGTTCTTGGTATTGTGGATTCCTGCAGCAAATGCAGGGAATGTGAAATGGGATAGCCTGGCCTGGGCTGCTGCTCGTTATAACCCATGTGGGCACCAGGTGGAGTGGAGACCACCTGGACGGTGTAGGGACAGGGCAGGGCAGGGCTGTACTGCTGGGCAGCCAGCAGAGCTTGAAGTAGATGCATCATGTGCTGGAGTTCTTTGCTGAGCTGCGACACTTCCTGGTTTAGATTGTTTATCTGCAATACAGAAGAAAATAACTCTGTAACCGGCCGATATGTCACAAAATAATCTGCTAAACTATATATTATATATATATGATATACGTGGAAAGCTGCAAATTATACTTATCCCTTGGGATAAGTTCTGTTACTTCCTACAGAATCCCCTCCTTACTTTCCTTTCTCTTCTATATCTGTACTATATAGTATACGGCACATACAATCCTTAATATTTCCGCATTATTATTATTATTTAGGAATACAATATTTCTTATCACAATATTTGTTTTAAAAAATCCATCCCCGTGACTTAACCCGATAAGAAACGTGTAACACTTTGATAGGGCTCTCCTTTTTACCCTTTAAGCAGCTGATAAATGTACGTATATGGAGTCACCATGCCAACCAAGACACTCGCATTTCCATTAAAGGGAAAAGATGAATAATTTAAGATTATTGTGGAGTACGTGTTGTTACGCATTGTGTGTCATTCGTTCTATTAAATGATGGATAACCTTGATATTTTGCTCTTGCGTGTCACGCATTCGTGTTTATAACTGTTCATTTAATGTAAAAGGTAATTTATCCTCCGCATAACACTTTCCCAATAAATTATCCAAATAACTTGCAAGCAAAATCCTACGCTGGTGAAATAACGGTATTTGTCATGGCTTGATTTTGTGAGTTGTATGTAGGCATCAGTGCAGCGCTGTAGATATTAGACGTGTGAATGGGCCCACAAAGGATTCGGAGACATTTTTTGGTTTATTTTTGGCCCACTTAATATCACATCACATAAATTATGTTCTTTGCCTGTTTTGGTTCAGCAGAAAATTCTGGGGCATTTTTAATTTGTTGGCCGGTGCCTGGGACTCACACTCACACTCTGTCTCGTTTGCTCTCACGCTCTCTAAATATTCCCTTTTTTTTATCTGCTCTCCAATTTGCTCTCTTTCTCTGCATCCCCACAGACATAACCCTGCGGGAACCTCCGCCGAAACGGCAGCGCTTTCAGTAACGTCCTCTCCCCTGTGTGTGAAGGGAGAAGATGGAAGATGTGGAAGTGGTCAGCAGAAGTCAGCAAAGAAGGTAGGGAAACGGAGAGAGCTTTGTTTTCATGCGATTTATGGGCAGTCTGTCGGCAAATTTGCAATTCCTACAAATCCGAATCACAAGTCTAGCAGATATGGTGGTCCTCTTGGTACATCGTACCCTTGGTTGATTAAGCTTTGTGGTATTCTGCCATGAAATTTTAGGCTGAAATTCATCACCATCAACGTTAGCGGAAAGGTTGCTGCTTTTCTACCATCACAGATAACATTCTGTTTAATACATTTATAATCTCTCACCTCTTGGTTTAATCTACAAATGTTTTGCTTTATTTCTTCTGCTTCAGCTGCCAAGAGTGGGTTAACCAGATTTATTCCTAAATCAAAATACAAAAACAGTGCTGTCACCTGGCCTGTGAGTTCGTTGTCTTTAGCATTAATCTACTCCTGCTGATGTTTACGCTATTGTCTGACAGTTTAGTAAATGTTAACGGATAGATAGATGGATATAATGTGAAACATCTTTTTTTTCATTTTGTCATATCATATAAGCAGTACAAACTTTTAAACATTATTAACAATGGCGTTTTTTTTAATACAGAATGGCATTAAAGGGTAATACCCGCTTTTTTGTGCACCTTTACGTGGCTAAGACAGTGGAAAGGGTTCTGTAAAGACACTTTGGTGAAGTTCTCTGGGCCGTGATAGATAACCCTCAGGCATGCAATACCTGCTGCAGGAGACTGTTTGATCGGAGATCTCATCCTAGAGTTGTCTATGTTGAATTGAAAAGTTTGGCTCTCTGAGACATCTCCACTGTCCTCGATTCCATCGACAACCCTACAGATGATATACAGTAGAAAAGATCATCATATGTAGTCACAGAACAGTCACATGACATCAGTCTTATGTATGATTACCCCAGTAGAGAACACAAAAGTCAGTTCCAGACTATTCCGTGTTGTTTTCGGGCGAATATTCGTGTTCATTCTTTGTGTTCGTTTTTCTCTTCGTTTTCTAGCAGGGGTTAACACTGTAACAGTTAGCAGCAGCTTTGGCGCCGGGTCCGTAAGCTCTGCTCTTCATTGGTTGATGCCAGATGAGCTCCCTGGCAGCAAGTCGCCAGTGAGTCGCTCTCATGGACCTTTAACTCCTGATGCTGAGCCCGTTGGTCTTCTGGCTCTAGGAGTTAAAGGTCTGTAAATTGGTCGCCGGCAGGGGCCTGGTCTGGCATCAACCAATAAAGGGCTCTTCATTAGTTGATGCCAGACGAGCTCCCTGCGGTGTTACTCAGTCTAGAGCAATATTTTCTAAACATGTGGGAATAAAGCTCACCTTGGGCTAAGGTCAGGTGGGCCATACGTGTTGAGAGCTGGGATAAGGAGCTTTGCTGGCTTTCGTGATCCAACACTGTCTGTTTCAGACTCCTTTTCTTCTTTATGACAATGGGGAGAGGGGCTTCTGCCACGACTGCTGTGAACTGGGGAGCGACAGTTCCGTCGGAAGGCCGAAAATTGGCGCAGATCATCACCAAGAAGACTGCTTAGGGAGCCACGTCTTACGGGGCTGTTGAGGTTGGGTAACATAAGTTTCCTGCGTGTCATGGTTGCAGGAGAGTGGCGGAAAAAGTCTTCAGTCTCATCGTTGGATTCCAAGATTGAGGCCAGCTTTTTTTCAGACATTGTACCAGACTCCGAGCGAGGCTAAAACCAAGAACAAACAAACAAACATCTAAACAAACAATCTAACCTACACCTCGTCTGTCATCTTCAATCTCCTTTTAGCACTATGGGCTTTACTCCCTCTTTATCTCTTCTAAGAGGTCCAGTTGCCTCCTTTGGCATACAGAGCATTCTATTTTATTATTTGTTATAAAGGAGGGGAGCAATGCGGATGCATTGGGTAATACTATTTCACTTGTTTATAAAATATGATAACGAAATACATACCTTTTATAGTGGGTGTTCATGGGGAATTATCAAAACGCCCCATGAGCTTAATACTTTAATGTTCTCCCTCCCACCCTATTTTATTTATTTATTTGTATTATATTTATTTTTTATTTATTTATTTATTTTACAGAGTCCTTGAAAATAAAATGTAAAAAAACTAGACGAGCCCCGGAACACCTTGGGCTTTTCTGACGACATGTGAGATTTAATCAATAAGCTGAAACGGACACTGAATACGCAACCAAACATACAATGTTAATATAACTGATACAATTTAAGATCTTTTTAAGTTTTATAAGTTTTTAAGTTAAGTTTCTATAACTTTGTATGATTCAAGAGCAATATAATGGACAGAAAATACCTGTGAGAGACGAGGCGATCGCGTGAATCTGTAGCAACCCTGAAATAGAAAGATAGATTTTGTGTGAATGTAACCAGGCTAATATATTAATACTCATTCTCTGAATAAACAAATCCATTTTAAATTCATTCACCTGTTTAAATATAAAAACTACAAATATTGTACAAATGAAAAGTTCAGCTTTCAGATTTTTCACTAAGGGGTCGGTTAACCAATTAGCGGCTTTCAATCTTCATGAATTTCTCACTCTAGTAAAAGACAATCTAATTATCCATTTCTCTAATAAATTTCCGGATCAGCTGAAATATCGCAAAGCCACGTCTCAGATATTCTGTGGGAAGAACCAGACGTAGTAATGGAAAGAGGTCGCTCGTAGAGCGTAACTCATCAACGTAACAAAAGTCTTGATCCATTTATTTAGCGTGATTAGATATAGTAAGTACAAAACATTGTCGGTGATGAAAGCGTGAGTTATGAGTCTAACGACCAACTTTAAAAACGAATGTATATCTTACGTCCGTTTCGCTGCCTTCGCGCAGGTTAAAGGTCAAGTCGTGATGAATATCAGCCATGAATTTGCTGGAATACTCGGGATAAAGTTCCAGCACCTCTAAGAGTCCTCGCAGGCTCAGGTACTGGAGATCGCAGTAGGTCAGGGCTTTCACGTCGGCGTTTGTTTTGATCACCTGTTCTTTACTGGAGATGTCGGCACCGATTAAATCGCCTTTGCCTGTGGCAGAAACAAGATGGACGCGTGTATCATGGCGTGACCTTTATTTACTTACTTTTGTAAGTGCTGGAGATAAAATGATTGGTGTTGACCGTTTACAAGAGGAGGAAATGAATCTGCGATAATCCACAGGTTAGGCCACGTGGCTAGACTTGCCCCCCAGATCTGAGGCTGCCAGCCCTCCCCGATGGAGGACTTCTAACGTCTGAATCCCCATGGCAGTTATACATTAAATCGTCGGTTCATCTCCCCCGTACACGCGGGTCCGCCAGTGCCGCCTGTGCAATCATAGCCATGTTCTAATATATTTACAGTCCAACAATATCTTGTTTCATTATCATCTTAAATGGTTAAGTATAAAGAATATGTATCAAAATGTAAATGCAGGTTTTACCAAGAATGGCTAGCACCATGTTGTCCTTCAGGACTTCTAGTGACCCTGAGCACACAAAATAGTTTGCCTGCAGAGCATCGCCCTGCCGCAGGAGGTATTCTCCCGGGGCACAGAAAGAAGTCTTGATGTGCAGGGAAAGAGCCCTCAGGCATCCGCGGCTGGCTGTCTCAAACACGGGGAGCTGCAAGATGTCCTTGTTGAGGTGCATCGCGATATCGGCGCGTAGCTCATCCGGGAAATCTTTCAGTAGCTGGAAGAAGAGAATGCAGATGTCTTCACTCACACGTATGACTGCCCTGGAAGCCACGTCGGCTATCGGAAACAGACACGGCCAAGTGTCCCCGTGTGAAAGAACGAGTGATACCTGCTTACCACACGAACGTTTGACATTTATTTAAATAGAACATCTCATAAATAGCTGTTTTGCCGAGTTCTTCAGTAATGTGACCCTCTGCCTGCCTGCCTGCCTGCCTGATACAAAGTAAAGTACTAGTGCTTCATTTACTCAACAAAAATCTTGTTGGTTAAAAAAAAGTTGTCAGTTACCTCATTTGCATCAATGCCGTTGTTGACGGACCACGTTGTCTGAAAATACTCCAACATGCGCTGCTTAAGCTGCTGTGGGAGACGGTGAACGCGAATGAAATCCTTGAGGTCTTTCATGCGCGTGTGGTAAAGGGACCGGCGGGAATACATGCGCTGGATGATGGCTGTCACGTTGCCAAACACTACGGCATGCATCAAGGCTGCAGAATCAGCGACAGAAATAGAAATAGCAGGGTTAATCCTTACGTTCTACTTTTCCTTAATGCGTTAACTCGCGCTAAGAAACAGAACTCAAATCTTTTCTGTCTGTGTAAATATCAAAGAAAATAAATATATCACTGCTGCTGCGTGTTTTCACGATGTCCGTCTCTAAGAATTGCGCAACCTTTCGGGATGCATTTCTTTTAAGAGAAAGATTTATTAGAGAACTAATTGACCCTAGAATGACACTTTTTCAGTCCAACCGCTCGCTATCCGTAGCAGATGACCGCGTGTCCTGTGATGTGCTACGTCGCAGATGACCACGTGTCCTGTGATGTGCTACGTAGTGGATGACCGCGTGTCCTGTGATGTGCTACGTAGCAGATGACCGCGTGTCCTGTGATGTGCTACGTAGCAGATGACCGCGTGTCCTGTGATGTGCTACGTAGCGGATGACCGCGTGTCCTGTGATGTGCTACGTAGCGGATGACCGCGTGTCCTGTGATGTGCTACGTAGCGGATGACCGCGTGTCCTGTGATGTGCTACGTAGCGGATGACCGCGTGTCCTGTGATGGGCTACGTAGCGGATGACCGCGTGTCCTGTGATGTGCTACGTAGCAGATGACCGCGTGTCCTGTGATGTGCTACGTAGCGGATGACCGCGTGTCCTGTGATGTGCTACGTAGCAGATGACCGCGTGTCCTGTGATGTGCTACGTAGCAGATGACCGCGTGTCCTGTGATGTGCTACGTAGCAGATGACCGCGTGTCCTGTGATGTGCTACGTAGCGGATGACCGCGTGTCCTGTGATGTGCTACGTAGCAGATGACCGCGTGTCCTGTGATGTGCTACGTAGCGGATGACCGCGTGTCCTGTGATGTGCTACGTAGCAGATGACCGCGTGTCCTGTGATGTGCTACGTAGCAGATGACCGCGTGTCCTGTGATGTGCTACGTAGCGGATGACCGCGTGTCCTGTGATGTGCTACGTAGCAGATGACCGCGTGTCCTGTGATGTGCTACGTGGCAGATGACCGCGTGTCCTGTGATGGGCTACGTCATTCTAAAACCGCTTATTTTCGAGTGCTTTCGTGAAAATAAAGTATAGATTTACGCGCTAAATCTTGTATCGTTGTAAATATTCACCTCCAATCAGCATCGTGCAGATAGAAAATATTTTTTCTGCGTCCGTATTGGCGCAGACGTTTCCAAATCCCACGCTCGTCAAGCTGCTCAGCGTGAAGTAGAGGGATGCGATGTAAGCGCTACGAATGGAAGGACCACCCAGAGAGTTATTGATGTAGGGGGCTTCGAGTCTTTTACCGAGTTCATGGAGCCAGCCTGTTAGGAGACGAGATCCGGCGTTAATTACACGGGGTTTCATGGCTAATGGTTTAAGCTGTGTGACCACGATGACTTGCAGCGAGCCTTTGTAAAGGTTTCTGCCCATGGACCTTTCCTAGAAAGCATCCAATATTAAATGCCAAGGGCTGAAAACCTCTCAGGTCTACGCTATCAATTAATTTACCTAAACTAGGACAATCCGGGGGGAAAATATTTTTTCACTTAACAAAAATCATCCAAATAACAAAATAATGCTAACTTCCTATTCATTCAATGGTCGTTATTCATTCATAACAAATGAAATGAAACTGTCAGTCTTACCAATGTCCCAGGTCACGGGGTCATTACTCTCCATTTCCTTTCGGCCGATGACGTACCAAACGCAGGCCATCCAATGTGCGAGGAGAGCGAACATGGACATCAGGAGGGTAAGTACCATGGCGCTGTACTGGGAATATCGGTCCAGCTTCTGCAGCAGCCTCAACAGTCTCAACAAACGAACCGTCTTCAGCAGATGGACCAGAGACGTCTTCCAAAGGAAGAAAAAGGGATGCGGGGAAAGAAGAACAAAGAAGAAAAAGCGAGCGTCAAAGCACAAGATGGTTCGTCTATTTTATATTTCCACGAGAAGCTACAGACGTTATGGTTTGTTGTATAAGAAGTTTCATCTCAGAGCCCAATCCCCAGGACGTTATAATTCTTATTTCCCTGAGGTTCTGAAACACTGACAAAAAAGACATTTTGTATTATTTTGCCAATGTTTTAAAGGATACGTTGACCATGTGTTGGGTGTCTATGGGCTTCTGAGGACCTCTGGACCCCCAGTAGTTGGCGTTTGGTAGAAACAGCCCTGTGTATACCGTAGATGAAGTGCTATAACACCCGACATTCTATTTTCAACGCTGTGCTTATAAATGGAAATGTGTGAAAATTCAGTTAACGCTTTAGTTTAAACGACACAAATAAAAAAATAAAAAAATAAATAAAAGTGCAAGATGTCAAATAATCAGGTAAATTAAATGGGTACAACGATGCACTCTTTACTCACAACTACTTTAAAAACAAAGGAGAAACACCAGCAATGGCGCAGAACACAAGCTAAAATACATACACACACGTACATACACACGCACACACATGTACACACACACGCACATACACACGCACATACACACGCACACGCATGTCCATACACACGCACGCATGTACATACACACGTACATACTGCAGGAGGAAGGATAATGGTTGGAAATGACGTGTCTGAAATATGTGTCCTGCATCCTATAAGTCACATGTAGGACGTTACAAGTGATTTTTATTTTTGCGCTTATTTTCTCATTACAACATTTTTAGGGAAAGGAAATACACAAATAATCCGGAAATAATATGGATAAAATGAAATCACACTAAGGATATGAATGAAGAGAAATTGTAAGTGTGGAAGCAGCTGATCTTACCACCGTGACATTGAATGCATAGAGGAGATCGAAGGGCAATGCGGCTATGAGGTCCACGAAAAACCAGGTGGCGAGGTAGTGGATGCAGATCGAGCGAGGTTCATACACAACCTGCCCTGACTGACTGACGTACGTGGTCCGAAAATTCAGAATTATATCTGTAGAGAGAACGACATCGTGTTTAGCTACAGATCAGAAATCTACAAAACAGACAAGCCAGTCAACCGTCTTCAGCCGCCTTATTGTAAAAGCCGGTCCCTTAATCTGTCAAAATGTTTTGTTTTATAACTCTAGAGCAACGCAAGCGCCGTTTATCGCTGTATGGAGAGGTTATGGACACAGTTGTGACACGGGCCTCCCTGGATCGGACTTGTTTGTCCAGCGCATGCTCGATCGGATTGAGATCTGGGGAGTTTGTAGGATACGTCAACAACGTATCTCTCTTGGACTCATGTATTTAAAGATTGGCCCCCATGTGCTTACCTAAAATGAAAAGCATTTCCACTGCGATGTCACTGACGATAGTGCTGCGTGCTGCAGAGACGCTGTCGTCGTGGCTCGTAAAGCAAACGTTGTAAGGAACGGTGACGGCGACGTAAAAGGTGGCTAAGAGGATAAGCCAGTCCCAAAGAGCCTTGAATATACTGTAGTGAAGAAGGATGAAGCGGGGTTTCTGGACAGACGCTACTTTGTATTCAGGGAGCGTAGGTTTGTTGTCTAAAAGGTTCTGGGGAGAGAAATAAAGAGAGCGCGATGATTAGAAATGTTGTGGTTACTTCCAGATCCCGTAATCCCAGCTCACTGGACTCTGGTGGTCCCAGACTGGCCATCGGATGCATATAGTTTTCTTTTCCATTCGTCGGCACCATTACATCGGTTTATATAGTATGTAGCCTTGCAATACCAAAATGTAGAGTTATCAGGGAGGACCTTTCCTAACCGCGTTACGCGCAGTGCTTGCGATGGGAAATATAGTTTGCATCGATGGATCCCCTGGATGGTGATGGTGATGGTCGGTCAGCGTGACCCACATGGTGGCCAAATTGTCTGGCTTTAAACCAGATAAATTTGGTGAATCCCAGTGCTGTTTCCATGTCGACGAGTTGTTTAATGCATTTCTGATTACTGCATTGCTTATACTATTTAGCACTTAACACTTTCCTTGTAGTATATTTGTTATGAAGCCAAAATGTGAGAGACCAACAAATACATCTCCTTGTTTGGATCTTTACGGGGCTGTTCTGTTTAGGAAACGTGCTTCGAAGACAGCATTTCATTCAATCACATTTACTGACCTAGACTTTTACGCTTTCCCTTCTGCTGTCACAGTGTCACCAAAGCCGGATCTGGATTGCTCTTGTGACCAATCAGATTGGCCCCTTTGATCCTATCCATTGAGCAGCTGATCATAATCCTTCTGATCTGTTACACTTTCACACATAATCTGATTAAGAGTGCTCTGGTTTTTTTCTAGTCACATCTTTCTATGAAAAAAAGGGACCAAATATTCTCTCCCCCCCCCATAACTATACAGAGCTGATTTATCAAAATGGACTGGAGGATCCAGATTACAGAAAATAGCATTTACATAAACGCACCCAGAGTACAACAAAAAAACTGAAAACCAAACACAAATACAAAATGGTGAAATATAATGGGTTAACCACGAACAAATTCACACCTCAACTGCAAAAATGGGCCTCAATGTAAAATGTACCATTTCCTATGAATGTGCGTTCCTGTTAATATCTACTATATATTATTCTTTTCATGTACAATTATAATTTATTATTGTAGCCATCTGCAGTTATACCCCATACCCCATGAGCAATAACCTCAAACAGTTCAATCGTTATTTATGTCCTACTTAGAATCTGCGATTAAAGTAAGGGGAGCCGTAACCAGTGGTAAAGCCACCCATTAGGCGGAATCCCGACTCTCTCATCGCAGCCACGCGATACCTCGATGTGACACTCACAGTATGTGTAATTATAAAGAAATAGAAGTATGTATGTATGTATAATTATAAAGAAATAATAAATAGAAGTATGTATGTATGTATGTATGTATAATTATAAAGAAATAATAAATAGAAGTATGTATGTATCATTATAAAGAAATAATAAATAGAAGTATGTATGTATGTGTAATTATAAAGAAATAATAAATAGAAGTATGTATGTATAATTATAAAGAAATAATAAATAGAAGTATGTATGTATGTATGTATGTATGTGTAATTATAAAGAAATAATAAATAGAAGTATGTATGTATCATTATAAAGAAATAATAAATAGAAGTATGTATGTATGTGTAATTATAAAGAAATAATAAATAGAAGTATGTATGTATGTATGTATGTGTAATTATAAAGAAATAATAAATAGAAGTATGTATGTATGTATGTGTAATTATAAAGAAATAGAAGTATGTATGTATGTATAATTATAAAGAAATAATAAATAGAAGTATGTATGTATGTATGTATGTATAATTATAAAGAAATAATAAATAGTATGTATGTATGTATGTATGTGTAATTATAAAGAAATAGAAGTATGTATGTATAATTATAAAGAAATAATAAATAGAAGTATGTATGTATGTATGTATGTATGTGTAATTATAAAGAAATAATAAATAGAAGTATGTATGTATGTATGTATGTGTAATTATAAAGAAATAATAAATAGATGTATGTATGTATGTGTAATTATAAAGAAATAATAAATAGAAGTATGTATGTATGTATAATTATAAAGAAATAGAAGTATGTATGTATGTGTAATTATAAAGAAATAATAAATAGAAGTATGTATGTATGTATGTGTAATTATAAAGAAATAGAAGTATGTATGTATGTATGTATAATTATAAAGAAATAATAAATAGAAGTATGTATGTATGTATGTATGTGTAATTATAAAGAAATAGGAGTATGTATGTATGTATGTATAATTATAAAGAAATAGAAGTATGTATGTATGTATGTATGTGTAATTATAAAGAAATAGAAGTATGTATGTATGTGTAATTATAAAGAAATAGAAGTATGTATGTATGTATAATTATAAAGAAATAATAAATAGAAGTATGTATGTATCATTATAAAGAAATAATAAATAGAAGTATGTATGTATGTATGTGTAATTATAAAGAAATAATAAATAGAAGTATGTATGTATGTATGTGTAATTATAAAGAAATAGAAGTATGTATGTATGTATAATTATAAAGAAATAATAAATAGAAGTATGTATGTATAATTATAAAGAAATAGAAGTATGTATGTATGTATGTATAATTATAAAGAAATAATAAATAGAAGTATGTATGTATGTATGTATGTATGTGTAATTATAAAGAAATAATAAATAGAAGTATGTATGTATGTATGTATGTGTAATTATAAAGAAATAATAAATAGATGTATGTATGTATGTATGTATGTGTAATTATAAAGAAATAATAAATAGAAGTATGTATGTATGTATAATTATAAAGAAATAGAAGTATGTATGTATGTGTAATTATAAAGAAATAATAAATAGAAGTATGTATGTATGTATAATTATAAAGAAATAATAAATAGAAGTATGTATGTATGTATGTATGTGTAATTATAAAGAAATAGGAGTATGTATGTATAATTTAAAATGACAAATTCCAAGAATAAAGAATTTCTCCGCAGTTATAATGGTAACCTCAGCTGAACGTCTGTGTCACACCGATACTCACGCTGTTGAGTTTAAGGTCACTCTTGTCTCTGCCGGCTACTTGGCCTGTCAGGTGGCACAGCATCGTCCTGCTCTGTCTTCTCACTGAACCAAAGTGTGAGTTACCTGAACGTCTGCTCTTCTGCTTCTCTAGAAATATATAGAAACGAGAATAAAACGCTACTCTGTTTGCAAAGGGGTCCCGAGTACCGACGCAATCACCTGCTCAAGGAACATGGCTTCATGGGTACCAGCAGCTTGGTGGCCTCTGCTTCACTCACCATCTTTCTTATCGCTATGCTGAACCCTCATTCTGTGCTCAGTGATGTCCTTAAAGGAGAAAAGGAACAAGACCACCTCTCCTTTCTCATTTTTGATGGGTACGATGTCCAGCAGGCACCAAAAGAGATCCTCTGTGTAAGAAGAGAGAAAAGAGGGGATACAATCCATGATGTCAGAAAATCTGTTTAGATGCGAAGAAGAGACTTTTGAAGAGGATCTGTGTATCTGTGGCTTATAATTCACAGCTCGGTGTGGGTCCTTAGGACACGTTCTGCACTCAAATGCACATTTTCAACACACCGTTCACTTTACATTCCGAACTATACTTTCGATATTAAGGGAATTGGGTTTAAGACAGGATGATAAATACGTCTGGTTTATAATTGGTATGGATTTTGCCCAATATGTTGTATTTATTGTTAAACTATTCCTTAACATTTATTCTTTTAAGTTATTGTGAGGGCGTGCGATTCCTCATCCGGTGTCCTGTGACTAGGATCTCGGTTTCCTTACCATCTTTTTTGTAGAAGCACACCTCTGCCTGGTACTCCTGCTTCTCATCCAGGACCCTCTCGATGTTTTGCAGCACGGCCTCGCTGGTCTCTGGTCCGTAAAGAAAACGACAGCTACAGTTCTTTTGCATAACCTCGGTCCGTCCGAACCCGGTCAGGTCACAAAATCCATCGGAACAGTAAACGATGGGGAAGCCGCGATGCACCTGAGCGTTGGCCAGCAAAAAGTTACTGTCTGTTGGTTAGAAGAAGAGGAGACTTTGGTCAGAAGTAATGACATGGAAGTCGTTATCATTCTAACTCGTTTTTATTGTGACTTTGGTGCCATTGCATTAATTTGTTCTTTAGCTTTCTGAGTGGATAAAACTATATATATGTATATAAATATATTTGCTTTTGCTTAAAAACATCCTAAGAAACCTCTGTGCTGTGAGATTGATAGATCAAGGCTGGCATTCAACTCTATGACCCCTAAGCACAGCACCGTGACCCCGCTTATTTTCATGGACTAGGGGAGCGCAGAGCCACAGGACTGAGCTAAGAGTTTTTGGCCTTAAAAGACATGAAAGAAAGCAGGTTTCAGATAAGCGTTTGTAATTGGTGGCTTGATATCTGGACTGTAAATGAAGTTATTCTTCTGGACGGCGGTTAGAATATCTGATGATGTCTCTTCTAGGTCCTCACCGTTGACCTTTTTGTTATAATGCATAGCATCTAATTACTGAAATTCCACAAGGACCAAACGATCTTCATAAAGGTTTATCTTGGCTTGAAGAGCGAGTGGCTCTTGACACCGCGAGGGTTAAAGAAGTCCTTTGATCACCTAACTTCCAGTGCATTGATGCTAAAAATGCAGCAAAAGCATCTCGGTAAACACGTTGCTATGGTAACTTTAATCACGAAAGCTGGGAGGTTAAGAGGGGAACCAGCTGAACGAGAAAACTTCTTCACTTAATTTATACAAGAATCAGGGACAGCGTGGGCAGTGTCAGTACCGGCCCCCTCCACCTCGCATAATGAACCTCTCAACCCTTCCATATGTGTATATAAATATATAAACCCTTCCATATGTATATATAAATATATAAACCCTTCCATATGTATATATAAATATATATATAAAAACCCTTCCATATGTATATATAAATATATAAACCCTTCCATATGTATATATAAATATATAAACCCTTCCATATGTATATATAAATATATATATATATATATATATATATATATATATATAATATAAAAACCCTTCCATATGTATATATAAATATATGTGGAAAGAGGTGGTAGTATCGGTATTTAATACTCTGGCAATGCACAGAGCAGCAGAGTTATTATTACTGCAGACCACTGTGGTATATGCTGTTTATTACGCCATCGCTGCTGAATGGTATTGGTGACGGGTACCGAATCGGAGGAAGTATCAGACAGGTCATCCTCGCTTACCATTCTCATCCCAAAACACAAATACATTTAAACAGCCAGCTTGTGTGTCGCGCGTTACTGAACCGAACGTATCCATCAGGCATTAATTATTATTTACAAGCGATAGGACTCGCTACCTGCCCCCTCCTGCGCGCATTGTTACCCTAGAAACCCCAAACCATTGTTCTATGGAAGAGTAATTATTTTAATGTTTTCACTTATTTCTTCGATCGGCAAAGCAATGTCCATTCTTATCGTACGAAAGCCGCTGTATCTCGACACCTCCGATTTGGAGCGATTTGGGCCGCGTAACTCAAGGGTCAATTAGATGCGCAGCAAATCCTCTTGATCTGCCGGCAGAAGATGCGTCTCTGTGCCGAGCCGAGGTCATATTTAATGCTGAGCGCGGAGACCTGAATTGGCTCCGTAGTTTGAGACCATAAGGTGCCATTTGAATTTTCTGCTCTGTGCTCTGAGCTTTTAACCCGTACACTGCCAGATCATTTCCACTGAGATGCAAGTTTCCCTGCAAATATTACGTTTCCGATGATGGTGAAGAGCTTGTGTCTATTATTATTATTATTATTATTCGCATTCCCCTGTATGCTGTTGTGAGATTTCTGGGGTGCGCTGCACTTTCACGGCCCCGGCTGCCATTTTTTCATCTATTTTCCCAATCAGTTATAAAGCTGTTACAAGTGAATGAGATCGCGAGTTCTTTGCTTTTCCTGATATATTGTGAATGAGATCGCGAGTTCTTTGCTCTTCCTGATATATTGTGAATGATATCACGAGTTCTTTGCTTTTCCTGATATATTGTGAATGAGATCGCGAGTTCTTTGCTTTTCCTGATATATTGTGAATGATATCGCGAGTTCTTTGCTTTTCCTGATATATTGTGAATGATATCGCGAGTTCTTTGCTTTGCTGATATATTGTGAATGAGATCGCGAGTTCTCCGGCGATTGCTTTGCTGATATATTGTGAATGAGATCGCGAGTTCTCCGGCGATTGCTTTGCTGATATATTGTGAATGATATCGCGAGTTCTTTGCTTTGCTGATATATTGTGAATGATATCGCGAGTTCTTTGCTTTTCCTGATATATTGTGAATGATATCGCGAGTTCTTTGCTTTGCTGATATATTGTGAATGAGATCGCGAGTTCTCCGGCGATTGCTTTGCTGATATATTGTGAATGAGATCGCGAGTTCTCCGGCGATTGCTTTGCTGATATATTGTGAATGATATCGCGAGTTCTTTGCTTTTCCTGATATATTGTGAATGATATCGCGAGTTCTTTGCTTTGCTGATATATTGTGAATGAGATCGCGAGTTCTCCGGCGATTGCTTTGCTGATATATTGTGAATGAGATCGCGAGTTCTCCGGCGATTGCTTTTCCTGATATATTGTGAATGATATCACGAGTTCTTTGCTTTTCCTGATATGTTGTGAATGATATCGCGAGTTCTTTGCTTTTCCTGATATATTGTGAATGATATCGCGAGTTCTTTGCTTTTCCTGATATATTGTGAATGAGATCGCGAGTTCTTCGGCGATTGCTTTGCTGATATATTGTGAATGTTATCGTGAGTTCTTTGCTTTTCCTGATATATTGTGAATGATATCGCGAGTTCTTTGCTTTGCTGATATATTGTGAATGATATCGCGAGTTCTTTGCTCTTCCTGATATATTGTGAATGAGATCGCGAGTTCTTTGCTCTTCCTGATATATTGTGAATGATATCGCGAGTTCTTTGCTTTTCCTGATATATTGTGAATGATATCACGAGTTCTTTGCTTTTCCTGATATATTGTGAATGAGATCGCGAGTTCTTTGCTTTTCCTGATATATTGTGAATGATATCGCGAGTTCTTTGCTTTTCCTGATATATTGTGAATGATATCGCGAGTTCTTTGCTTTGCTGATATATTGTGAATGAGATCGCGAGTTCTCCGGCGATTGCTTTGCTGATATATTGTGAATGAGATCGCGAGTTCTCCGGCGATTGCTTTGCTGATATATTGTGAATGATATCGCGAGTTCTTTGCTTTTCCTGATATATTGTGAATGATATCGCGAGTTCTTTGCTTTGCTGATATATTGTGAATGAGATCGCGAGTTCTCCGGCGATTGCTTTGCTGATATATTGTGAATGAGATCGCGAGTTCTCCGGCGATTGCTTTGCTGATATATTGTGAATGATATCGCGAGTTCTTTGCTTTTCCTGATATATTGTGAATGATATCGCGAGTTCTCCGGCGATTGCTTTGCTGATATATTGTTCCAAACCAATAGATCCATGTGTATCGATTTTATCCAAGCTCCTCGGTTGGTTTTAACCTCTTGCTTAGTCGAGTGTTTATTTTTCTAGTATTTGAGCATTAAATCCGATGCTGTATACAGTAATGCAGGATTGTATTGGAGATAAACTGGCTTTATCTCTTTTTTTTTCCAATAAACTTCATGCAGACCTGAAGGCTGACTTTGTTGCCAGTTGTGATATCTTTAGGGACTTTCCTTGAACAATCAACTTCCTTCATATGCTTTCATTAGTCAGAGTGTGTGACTGGGTGATTAAGACCGAGGCACTCTATTAACGTATTTTTTTGCTCATGTCTCATACACCTTCTACATTTGCCCATACCAGAAATGGTGTGTATGTATTTGGGTTTGCAATCTATTAGCAGGTTGCCATGTATGATAAATGACTTTATCCCGCATGCGGATGTTGATTTATTACATTGCAGGGAAAACCTTTCTCTAGTAATGTTTAGATGTGGCTGTTGGCAGGCCAGAAGAATAGGTAAAACGCACGTTTTCAATAAAGTGTACTAATTCGAGCTTAATAAAGTTCTTTTGTTCTACAGAACCTCACCAGCAAAAGGCAAAACTACCAAATACTCTTTCCTTGGTTAAGATGAAAAACCAAGCAATGCAGAGGTTAATGTTAAAGGGGGATGTATGTGCTTCTGGGCATGTAGTAAAAATAAAAAAATAAAAATTGGTTTCTTATTTACTATGATTAAAAAAAAAAAAAAAGCCTCCATGGCAAATCTATAAGTAATGAATTCTAGCGCATTGTCCGTGTTCAGCTGTTTCTGCTCTGCTGAGATAAGCCACATTGTAACAAATGCCTGCAAGCGAGTTACCTTTATTGTTCTATCGGTTATGCGGTTAATAACACTCACCAACAAACATGAAACATGGCAGCGTGTAAATATATACATACGTGTGCAAGAAATTCTCATTCATTAAAAGCTGCTATCTGACATCTTATTACACGGTGCTTTTGTTAGTGTTGCATTATTTAATGTGTTGAGCTAACTGGAAGGTCAACAAATTAACCAGTTATAAACTGCGCAGGAGCACACTCAGTAGAGTACACTGGCCAAGACAAACTAGTATTCACTAAAACTCTTACAGGCTTATAGAATAAACCACTTAAAAGGACGTTATATGCCAGATAGCCAAGGGGTCCCCCTTTCAAATGGAAGGATTATGTGGAATCCCCCCGTATGTTCAGCCGAACGCTTTTGCTGCCGACTGTGTCCACTTGGTAAACTCACTTCCAGACAGCGCCAGCCCTGGCACGGAGAGGGTTCCGGGGAGGTCTAACAAAACCACCAGTGCACAAGCACAGAAAGAGCTTCCGCTGATTTCAATGAGGGTCTTGTACTACGTCCGTTCCCCTGCCAGCCCCCCTTGGGTGAGCCATATGCGCCACCATACATTCTAACCATCAGACCGTTCTCTTTGTGGCAGCGGTGGCAGCTGTTACATGTTACATGTTACATGTTTCTTAAAGCAGAGCGTGCCTCGTTTCTATGTCACTGCTTAAAGGGGCAACAGAAACATATTATCATGGCCCGGCTGATATTCCTAGTCATGATGCTGAAATGTAGGTTTATTTTTTGGAACCACTTTATTTTTAGAAGCTTTGACACCTCCTGATTTATTTAAAGGGCAGTCCCTGCTGTGTTATTAGATCCATGGCCTTCCTATCATCATTTGGTTTATTAAATATTATCATTACATTTTCAGGTTTTATTTTAGAATAACTGTAGGGGCTTTTTCATGTATTTGCCACGATTCATACGGCTGTTATAGACTCCAGCTTATTCCCCTTCGGTGGCTCGTTGTCTGCGCTTCTTTTGATGCGTAGAATGACTGATTTCGCTTTTCCTCTGCATTGTTACCTTTCTTAGTGAATTGAAATCTCTCATGCCGGGATAGCGTGAGATAAATATCTTCTTGTGCTTGAAGGCAGAATTTCTCTTCTGGATCCATCGTATCGCTCAGATGTAAGACGTGTATTATGCTTTCCAAACGTGGAACTTTTTCATTGCACTTTACCTCAACAAAAAAGATTAGACTTTTGCTAATTGCGTCTTTGTTTATTCATTAAGAATTCGAGAACTCCGCCAATTGCCCTTGAGACGCAAACTGGCCAACTTTGTTCAAAGCCAATTAAGGGAAAATGACTTGGGTAAGTGTACAATAATGGCGTGCCCGCGTTAACCAGCGAGGGGCCAGGACTGCAGTACGAAGGGGGGGGGTTATATGCAGCTCATTGAGAATATCTAGGGCAGGTGTGCAAGCGGCACGATGATGAATCCGCTGAAGTGTTCAGGTGCTAAGGGACCCTCTGATTTATACATCCGATGTCCGGGACCAGAGCTCAGGGGATTACAAAAGCTATTTTAATTTGTGGAAGAAGATTTATTCTTGAAATTGGGTTATAATCAGGGTGATGGTTCTAGTGCGTGTAGAAATAGCATGAAGTGGTTTTCTGTTCATTCACTTTTATTAACATGTATACTTTTCTTGCTTTACGTCACATTACATCACCGCAGTGAATTGTTACAGCAGATTTTAGCCATGACTTTTTATCATTCACTTGAATCGCTGCAGATGTTACGATTAGATTTCATTGTAGCGTTTTTTAGCAGTTATTGTGTAGATTCTACCCAAGAATTTCCTTGAATTGTAAACCATGCATTCTCACCTCCATTAAGAAACCAATTAAGGTTTGGACACTCATTGGATCCCCCCTACAGTTACTTCACCTCGAGCACCAAGCTTACAGACAATTACTAAGTCCTCGTTGTGCCTAAAACATCTGTCCCTCTTCTATTACCAACCGCCTGCCCTAAATCTACTTTTCATTTTGCTTATCTTGCTATAAAACGTGTTTTGAGTGGGAATGTCCTCTTTTCCATTCCTAAAAATAGGACCACCAAAGCATGTGGCTGTCAGCTGTGGATCTCCCAGGAACAATACCCTGGTAGTGACCTACATACATTGCGGGACGTAAGGGTAATTGTTCTGCGCAGGTTGATGAGGGTTTCTGCAGACGCCTTTTATCATTCCGGAACAGCCTGCAGCTGTCATAAAAGAAATGCACGTCGCGGAGAAACGTGGCTATATAAACCCAGGAGTGAATATATATATATAATATATAATACATTCTTAACGCATGATTCACCGTGACGTTTCATCGCCATGTTTAGTGTGTAGTCTCGTTAGACTCCCCACCTGCAATGCTTGGTAAGCTGGTGGTGGGACAGACTGGTGAGGATGAGATCTAGAGCAAGACAGCGCAGGCAGTCTATGGAGACGGTATTATTCATTTATCCCACTATGCTGGAACTGCATTATTCATGTACTCCGGTGAGTCCAGTTTCAAGGACACAATCAAGAGTTGTGTTTATGTTTCCTTTTATTACCTCATTTACCATTAAATACAGGAATCCATGTAAAATATCACAGAAATCTATATACACGCACAATTTGCAAGGCTTGTTTGAGCCGGGCCCTCCCTAGTTTGTGTTTCTCTAAGTGAAAATTGTTATGTTATGCACTACTTTTGCTGAATATGATGGCAACATGTAAGTTAATAAATAATAATACAAAGCCTCTGGCAGAATACTCTCTGAAGCAGTGTGTGAGCATGAATGTGTAGGTGTTTGTGAGCATGAATGTGTAGGTGTTTGTGAGCATGAATGTGTAGGTGTTTGTGAGCATGAATGTGTAGGTGTTTGTGAGCATGAATGTGTAGGTGTTTGAGCATGGATGTGTCAGTGGGGTGAGATGGAGTGTGTGTTAGTGAGTATGAGTAAGTGTGTGTAATTTCTGTATGTGTGTAACTGTTCATAAGATGTTTACTCAAATTGAGATGGGTGCTACTAGCTGGACTGGAGCGGAGACGGACCATAGACCAGCTTGCCGAGCCGAGCGTCTTTTACGTCACACTGATGAGCGGTTTTGTGACTGCTGCAGTGTGGGTTGGGTAACAGTTCCGGTACCGCATTTCTGAGTCATTCATCTTTTTACTTTAAGCTTGTAATGGAATATAAAGTAAATTCAGAGAGAATGAAATTAAACTGCCTTAAACACGTTTTAAAATAACAATACAGTAAAGAATGCAGTTCCTCCATTAAATGATGTATATTAACATACTTTGTAAATTGATATGCATTCATTAAACCTGTAACAAATTATCTACCTTTAGGAGAAGCTGCAGCTTCAGGGTTGCACTGCAACAACCCCACAGCGGTCCCTTCTTTCTACTGCTTCAGTGCCAGGAAAGGACTCCCATTGAATTCAATATATATATACTCAGGGGGAGCGATACCTTCTGGTTCAGGTGCAGCTGAGTGGCCCCATGGCCTCCTCCAAGTAAACTACACACTGGCCCAAACACAGACAGGCTCACTGTAACACGTACACTTAGTCTAACACTTATACTCACTCGCTCACTCACTCACTCACACCTCTCATCCTTGCCTGGAGCGAATGCTCATAGTTGCTTGCACAGTGTCATGTAACATTACATGTAACGTTCTTATATATTATATACTTTAATGTTCTCAAAGTCTCCTAACATTGCCAGAATTCTGGAATGTCAGAATGTGGACCAATCTCGGCCAGGTGATACTTGGTATCTGTACTATTACTGATGAAAGCCAGCGCTGCTGTACAGATTGATCATCGAGATATAGTACATATCTATCTATCTATCTATCTATCTATCTATCTATCTATCTATCTATCTATCTATCTATCTATCTATCTATCTATATATAGTACATCCCTCCAGCCCACAAACAGACAAACTTATCCATTATGTAGGTGAATATGTATGGGGTGCTTTGGGAAGTGTTCCTCAAAGTCAATGATATGGAACGCTGGTGACCATCAGCATTTTTACTTTAACCTACAACAGAGAGAGGATCGGAGGTTCTTTAAAGGCCAGTTGCTTGTGATGTGGCGGCCCCAACATATAGTAGTACTAACACGCCAACAGATAATGAATTAATTAAACCCAACCATATCATGCACAACCCTCTCTGAAAATGCAGGGCAACCACATCTATCCTTTTCCCTGGACTCACGCTATAGCTTTCATACTCTTCAGACATATATATATATATATACGGTGTATATATATATATATATATGGGGTATATATATACAGTATATTACAATGTCCACTGCTACATTCACCTGGCATACACTGCAATACACCGCAGAGCTTCTGGCAATAAAACAAGTAAGTGCCCTCAATTATTTTAACATAAAAAGCACACAAATCTATAAATAGTTCTTTCTCTCAAACGCTTTAGATAGAGATGATCACTTATCTGCATCTGTTCCAGTAGTAGGGGGTTACTAAGTAGCTTGTTTGATATATTTAACGACGAGTAGTGTGATGGATGTATGCTTTATTTTGTTATTTTTTTGCTTTATGCTTTAATATATCACATTTGGGTGGTTTGGAAACAGCTGGCATGTTGAAAAGGGGTGCTATGCCCTAAAAAGGAGGATTCGCGTGCTTTTATATATTTTGCTTACCCTGACAGCAGCTGTTGTCATACATGCTGATTTTCCTCTGAACATGCAAGCAATCATGCATGACCATTTGACCTCTGTTGATTTAAGCAAGCAAGCAAATAACAAGCAAGACACAAAATGAATGCAGTTACTGGAATAAATGACCAAAGGTCCCTGAAAATGCGAGGAAAGGATTCTAGCTTCAGATCTATTGGGGTTTCTTATAGTTTTTTTTATTATTATTTATAGTTCTGGTCCCAGCTATGAATATATTTAATAAATGGGATCTAGGATAATGACCATAGAATTATAATTCTGTATTATATGTACAGAAAATGGGGAAATCTCCTTTTTTTAGATCACTCGCTGTCCACTCCAGCGGTCCCTGACAGGTCCTCATTGTAAGATGAATGAGAAGCTGCAGAGAATATTTATCAGTCCCTCCACGGGGCTCTTATGCAGCCGCTACACGGATCCAGGAGATCTCCGTCGCGTAAACCAGCAAATACAAGCCGCAAACACACAGAAGTGGCATCACCCAGCGATACAGAGTATCTCACCCAGCGATACAGAGTATCTCACACAGGGATACAGAGTATCTCACCCAGCGATACAGAGTATCTCACCCAGCGATACAGAGTATCTCGCCCAGCGATACAGAGTATCTCACCCAGCGATACCGAGTATCTCACACAGGGATACAGAGTATCTCACACAGCGATACAGAGTATCTCGCCCAGCGATACAGAGTATCTCGCCCAGCGATACAGAGTATCTCGCACAGCGATACAGAGTATCTCGCGCAGGGATACCGAGTATCTCACCCAGCGATACAGAGTATCTCACACAGGGATACAGAGTATCTCGCGCAGCGATACAGAGTATCTATCTCACACAGCGATACAGAGTATCTCGCGCAGCGATACTGAGTATCTGGCACAGCGATACAGAGTATCCCACCAAATGTATCGGTTTGTCTTAGTCAGTCAATTCTCATCTTGTCAGACCCCTTGAATATATGGATTGTATTAAGCGCTGCGTAAACTGTTGGCGCTATATAAATAAAAGATAATAATAATAATAATAATAATAATAATAATAGTAAATTCAGTTTAGTATACTGATAATGAAGGTTTTAGGGAGTTTTGTCGTGTAGTTTAAGAGAGGATTACAATGTGGATAAAAAAGTCTTATCAATATGGCAGCCAATCAGATATCCAATGAATAACGTACGGCCATCAGCCATCATAGCCTGGCTATTAAAATCATTTAGTATCCACTTATAACGCATGCAGCATTAGGGTAATAATTACCTTCGTTTTACAGGTCAGTGATGACGATTATGCTGCAATTACATAAAATAGATGAATATTGCTTTTTTAAGTGGTTGTGAGATCTGCTATTTCAAACAATTATTAAATAATTGAATTAAATTGCAATTATTTCACTCAAATTGTTAAGCAAAATATCTTTTCGTAAAAAAAAAAAAAGATTTTCAATTCTAGTCCAAAGGTTAGATAACTAACTAACTAATATAACTTTTCATGAGGGTTTATTCTGCGTCGGTGAAAAGTCGACCCCAATCCAAGAATCAAATATAAAAACGCATCAAATAATAAATAAAAATCCATAAAAGCGTCTGATTCTATTCATTTGGTTTTATGATTACAGATGATGCATTGCAAGGTTGAGTCCACCCCCCCCCGATAAGCATTACTATCTTATTGCTACCGACTTATTGTGTCAACATCTTTAGCCTCGCTACTACCACCCCCCCGCTATATCCTGCAGAAAGGGAACTTAATAATATATTCAATCACTAGACAGCGCCTCAAACTACCCACTGCAGCCCCATTCCTGCGCATTCAGCCTCTCCGCTTCCTTAGAAATCATCTCAATAGTTGCCTAGAGACATTCAGAAAACGCTTCACCTCAAAGCGATGCACGGTATCTCACATTACTGCATACGAGAGACACGGAAATGCTTCCCAACCACGTAATCTAGCGCTCGTCTAGCTGCTTTTATTATCTCTCGTTATTGTTAGGGTGGGTAATATGTTATTTGCAGAGATGCTGACCCGGCAGCAGTAGCGTTTCACTCTGGGTCACACCGCTCGGGGTTAATCCGTGCAGCCAATTCATTGAAGATCTTTGTCAGCGTGTGACGGGTCAAACAAATTCTATTACATTATTATATTATTATTATATTATTATTATTATATTATTATATAAAGGCGAGCATCGGATTCGCTGCTGTATTCTGCAGCGTTTGGATTTCCCAGACGTTCTGATAGAACCAGCGGAGAGTTTTGTAGATTTGTAGGCTTTGCAGAGCTGTTCTTGGTGCTGAACGCCATTAAACCCGGTCCTGATTACAGCAAACGTGCCCACGGTGCCAGTCCGGCTGCAACAAGATTACCTCTTCTAACTATTCTCGGATTTCCTACTGGTTTCAATTCATGAAGTTAGCACTGAAATTCCGTATGTATGCACGAGAACCGGCCCCCCGCTCAGCCTCGTTACGTGTAACTCCTTTTAATGTCGTTTTAATGCTTTTCCAAGAAGTTAAAAGGACTTTCAGCTCTCTGCTCTCCGGGGCACCTTCCTAAAAGTGTCCTCGCTGGTGCTATGGTATATATGGTGCTATGGTATATATGGTGCTACGGTATATATAGTGCTATGGTATATATGGTGCTACGGTATATATAGTGCTATGGTATATATGGTGCTATGGTATATATGGTGCTATGGTGTATATGGTATATATGGTGCTATGGTATATATGGTGCTATGGTGTATATATGGTGCTATGGTGCTATGGGTTATATATGGTGCTATGGTATATATGGTGCTATGGTATATATGGTGCTATGGTATATATGGTGTATATATGGTGTATATATGGTGTATATATGGTGCTATGGTATATATGGTGCTATGGTGTATATATGGTGCTATGGTATATATGGTATATATGGTGCTATGGTGTATATATGGTGTATATATGGTGCTATGGTATATATGGTGTATATATGGTGTATATATGGTGCTATGGTATATATGATGCTATGGTATATATGGTGCTATGGTGTATATATGGTGCTATGGTATATATGGTATATATGGTGCTATGGTATATATAGTGCTATGGTATATATAGTGCTATGGTATATATGGTGCTATGGTGTATATATGGTGCTATGGTGTATATATGGTGCTATGGTATATATGGTGCTATGGTATATATGGTGCTACGGTATATATGGTGCTATGGTATATATGGTGCTATGGTGTATATGGTATATATGGTGCTATGGTATATATGGTGCTATGGTGTATATATGGTGCTATGGTATATATGGTATATATGGTGCTATGGTATATATGGTGCTATGGTATATATAGTGCTATGGTATATATGGTGCTATGGTATATATAGTGCTATGGTATATATAGTGCTATGGTGTATATATGGTGCTACGGTGTAGATATGGTGCTACGGTATATATGGTGCTATGGTATATATGGTGCTATGGTAAGCTGTTAAAACATGTAAATAAATGCAATAGCATTTTCATTCTAGTATTATTTTGACATCTTTTTATTACGATTTCTGTAGCAAACAGCTGCGTAATTTGTTACATTCATTTCCAGAATAACACTAAACTAAGAAGAAAGTCACTGGAATTCTATCCAGCGGGGAGCTAGCGGGAAGAGATACCGAGATATAATACACAGCCACCGAACGGGTTATAAATAGCAGTATTATTAATATAATATAATAATATAATAAGGGTTTGGTGAGTAGAAGGAAAGTGTTTCAAGAATAAAAACTGAAAAGCTACACTTTTTCTCCTAGAAGTTGTGACAGGTTGGCCGAGTTGTCACCTTACGATTATACACCTTGAAATCAAGATTTTCCGGTGTTTATTTTATACGAGGGACTGTCTTTAAATCAGGCATCAGGCATCCAACAAAGAAATCATTATATCCTCCTCCGGTCCGGGGACTAAACCAGCATTTTCCTTTCTAGCGCATTGGCCAGCAACCTAATTAATTGTTAAATGCGTAGAGCATTTCAGATGGTGTAGCCTACAATAAATCATCATATGAACAACAGGCATCATCAGTATTACCAAGGTCTAAGTGCCGTCTACGGTAATAAAAAAACTGCTAATTATCCTTTTGAGGACTGGAAAATGTATACTCCTTTTTAATAGCTATTTTCTTCTTGTTAATAAACTTTTGTACCGGTTTCAATGTGAGAAATGAATGTCATGAGCTGTTTGTTTCGTTCTCTAGATCACACAGTAGCAGGCTTACATAAAAAATAAAAGTCCTAATATTAACATTTTGATCTTTTTATCCCAAATCCGTCAAATACGGCAGAAAGCGCCCCGCAGTTACTTGCGAGTTTTCCACCTGCATTTTGATCGGAAGGTCAGTAATTTCCTCTGATCATAGACTTCTGAAGAAATAGAATTATAAGTTAAGTCGCTAGTAGACATGTGACCTAGAAAGACTACCTATATGTCCCGCTGACGCTGTAAACACACCGTCTGCCATTTTAAAAGATGTTAGCAATTTGTATTGCTTTTTTATTTCATTTCTCTGCTCCTGCGGACAAACAACTTAAAATCTCCTCATGGCTGGAATTGAACGAATCTACGTCATTTTATTAATGGGATTAGAATGCCATGAAGCTTAGAAAAATGTCAAAGCATAATATGTTCACTAGACTTGTGCAGATGAACAAAAAATCAATTGGACTTGTTTTTCATTTCATTTTTCATCTATTTGTTGTCGGACAGCGAATTTTGTTTCTTGCTCTTTTGTCACTCACCCTCGCTTTCTCGTGTGCTCTGTCAATGTCTCTCCCGATGTCCAATGCATCGTCAAGACCTCCTGGAGTGCTTCTGCAAAGGGGGCGGAACCTCACTGTACACCCTCTCCGCCGATTGGAAGAATGGGGAGAGGCTGTCCCTGTGGCGCTCACCGTGGTTCCTCCCATTTGCAGAAATACTCCTAGAGGACCGAATAATGCAGACGGATTCATAGAGATAGAGAGTAGAAAGCATTTTTTATTAAAATAAATAAATGTAATTATATTAATGTGATTGCAAGTTAAGAGGAATTAGAAATGTACCTAGACGACGAAGGAAGGGATTCCACACACAGTGGCTTTTTGTGTCTGATATCGGTGCAATCTAGACAAACGGATTCCCAATCATCCGAGCGACTCTCTAATTCAGATGTATGAGAAAATGGACTTTCGTAGAGTAAGCAGGACATCATTAGCATTGCCAAAAACAGTTAGTTTCGTTCTGTATGTTAGGGACAAAAAATCAAGTTCTTTTTAGTGCTAAACTGCATTAGTGTATACAACGTTGTGTTAACAATTCAAGTGTGTAGAGGATACTGACTACTATCACACAGACGTCCTGAGTAATGTATAAAGGCAGAAAAATGAAATTACTAATAGATAATACTTTACACCTTCCAAAGGCAACCGTATTCACTGACAGCTCACCGTCCAGGCTGTGATGTCATTTAATGCAGGTTTCTCCATCTATTTCCCTTAAATATATAAGATGGTTACCGATGGAAAATTCCCGTTGGGGATCTCGACAGGGCTGTGTCATTGGCCCCGAAGGACAAAGTAGTTGCACAAAAACAAAGCGCTGGAGCAGCTGGCTCCACGGAGACGAGTAAATAAACTCTCTGTATGCCGAGCTTGAAGAACAACAAATACGGTCTTACCACAGGAGATGTTGGGGATTCACCAAAGTAAATTGGATCCAAGCATACTTGGAAAGAACAAAAGGTGTCAACTGGAAGATACATTTAATATAAAGTATACATGAAACAAACGGTCGCATGAAAAAGTAAACAAACCCTTTGGAATTAGCTGGTTTTCTGCATTAATTGTTCATGAAATGTGATCTGATCTAAGTTCCAAGTAAAGACAATGTGCTTCAGCTAATAACACGCAAACATTGATAGTCTTTCACGTCTTTATTGAACACATAAAACATTCACAGTGCTGATGGAAAAGAGTAAGCGAACATTTGGATTTGGCAGCAATAACCTTAAACAGGTGCTGCGGATCAGACCTGCGCAATGCTCAGGACCGTTCTTCCTTCCTTCCAGAACTGCTTAATATCAGACATAATCCTTCTCCCGCTCCATTCCAGAATGTCTACCGAGTTTCGCTGGTGGACGGCCACTCTGACATTATCCTGTATGATACCTTGATCAATTGGGGAATTCATTATCTCCTCAATGAGGACAAGCCGTCCAGGCCCAGTGTCAGCAAAGCTACCCTAAATCATGATGGGATTGGCATGATTTCATGTGGGTATGCGGTGCCCTTTTTACGCTATATGTAGTGCTGCTTGTTCTTCCCAAAAAATGTAACCTTAGTTGACAAAATATTTTCCCCATTAGCATTGTGGAGTGTCAATGAGCTCTTTGGCAAACTTCAAGTGAACAACGATGTAGAATTGGAGCGGCTTTCTCTGTGCTGTCCTGCCACGGACTTGATGCCTGTTCAATGTTTTGCGTATGGTAGACGTGGAGATGTTAACCCGTTCCAATGATTCCTTCAAGCCTTTAGTTGTTACTCCAGGGTTCTTTGTTTACCGTATTGAGCATTCTTCCTTGTGTCCTCCAAGTCATCTTGGCTGGGCGCCCACTTCTAGGGAGAATAGCCACAGTGCAAAATCATCCTCATTTATTAACAATTTGCCTAACTGTGGACTGATAAACATGTAAATGATTTGAGATTACGTTTGTGACTCTTTCTAGCTTTATGCAAATCATCCGTGTTTGATGGGAAGGTCTTCTGATGTTTCTTTTTTGTGAGGCATGGTTCACATCACCAGATGGTCCAGAGAATAGCAGACGGAAATTATTTAAGTGGGTTTTTTGGTCAAGGAAGCTCTAAAACTCACGTCCAGTCCTGTTTCATTTATTGGACTCGGATTTGCTAATTCCTGACTCCCATTAGCTTTTGTGAAGGTGGTTAGCCTAGGGGGTCATATACTTTTTCCAACCCACACTGAATTTTTGAATGATGAATTCAATGTGGACAAGAATACAACATTTTGTGTGTTATTGGTTAAAACAGATTGTGTTTGTTCATTATTGTAACTTAGGTGAAAATGAAATGTTTTAATACTAATAATAGAACCATGAACATATGGTTACTGAAAGTGACTGAAAATGTCATTCTTCACTTTTAGAACCAGATCCTACCGTAATGGCTCATTAACAAATGCTTTAAATAGTGAGCCATATTTTTTTTTGCCTGAGTGCACCACTGAGAAAAGCACAAGTTGGATAGCTCAGGTATCATAGAGTATCTGCTTCTTCACCTGCTTATTCACCTGGAATGGTGTAAAAACCACGAGACATGAAGTTCAAACCCTAAAGGTTACTGGATAAGGAAGACACAAACCCACACATTAAAATATACAGCTAGACCGCATACAATGTTTGTTTCAAGATCTACAATCTTACGAGATGAAAAGAAGATAAGGAACGATACACCTTCCACGGCGGTCATATGCATTTTGTATAAATCTTGCTACACCTTACTGCTCAATGGCATTATCCCCAAGATCAGTCATTTGTCCTCTAAACACACAATGTTTTCCAGCTATGCCCAATATATATGAAACCTTTTAACACAAAGATTGCCTCTAATATTGACTGCTGTTGTCTCCACTCTGGGAGTTTCACAATACATTTAACCCCTTGCTTGCCAGTGGGTCATTTGGTTCTAATTTCTTTTAAGAATTAGGGAGTGATACCAGGCAAATCTTGGCAGATGCCAACATCTTGTGTACAGTATTTGAAGAACATCTATACCAACGCAAACTTTATCCTTGTGTTAAATATTCATTACAAAAGATCATGGACTGTAAATTCGGATTAAAAGACTTGAACCGCATCCTCCATCAATACAGGTAGTGGGCATCAGCTGTTGTAACCACATTTTAAAATTGTATGAGTAAACATTGTTTCAGAAGCATATGCCATCTGCTGACCCACAATTCCAAGGAACAATAGAAGGTTTATTTCATGTCTGCAGTCATCAGGGCTTCTATTACCTACCCCTTAGACATTTACTAAAATACAAGAACAGAACTTCCCCTTCCATTCATGACTGGTGAAAATGTGACAGCTAATTACATTACAGTGGAGGAGTTAAGGTGTCTGCACTGCAGTGCTCAGCAAACAAAAAGCCAGGATCATATGAAGACACTCACAAACCTGACAGGTGAAGTTATAGATCTGGAAAGCCTCTCTGAAGTGTTATAATATTTTTAGATCTAACATTCAATGAATAATGACAGCAGGACTGACCTTGGATCTCTGACCCCTTTGGCTAATACATTATAGATTAGATTATAGCTGCATATTAAAATATACTTAACATGACAAACCCCCAGTAAGATATATATATAAATATCGGTGTATATATATATAATATATATATAATAACACAGTATACATAATACTTGCTTGCTTTGACATCACCTTCTTGAAGCCATTATTATTATTCTTGCTACTACAAAGCATGCACCCCTTGTACTCCGTGACAGCCTATATTCTTGTCTACCACCAACTTGTCCTTCCCAGATACTCTTTAACCGAATACAGATCCCCATTCTAGAGAGATTTTAGATGCCTTCCTTTCATTAGATAGAAAAGTAAAGTTAGCAATTCGGACTTTTTGCGGATTTTCGGCACAGCTGTGTTTAGCAGTAAAGTGAATATTGGAATATGGAAAGTATTACACTTAATATTACACAATTATTACAAATGCGCACTCGGCACATCGCTTGGTACATCGCTTGGTACATCGCTTGGTACATACGCGTCCCGTCGAATCTCGTAGCGATGGTATCCAGGAAAGTGTTCTGCGGAGCGAGCAGCCCTTTCATCACCGGCATGGCTCCTCCAACCCGACTCTCTCTCCTCAGCCAGAAAGCTTTCCAGATGCGGCATCGGCGCTGCCAGGGTGTCACCGAGTGCCGCTTATCCCCGTGAAACCGTTTGGATCTCTATGGCATGGTCTCCGGTGTCTCCCCGGGGCTGCTGCCGCTCTCTAGTTAATCGCTGTAACGGCGGCACACACAGCGATCTTCATCGTTCTCTCTCATTCCGTCCGCTGCCTCTCTCTCCTCCCCGGTGTGTTCGTCTCTTTCTATCCCGGCTCTCTCCTCCCCTCTGTCTCTTTCTCTCTCCTCGCCCCTCCCGCACAGATCTCCCCTCGATCTACCTGGCTGCTTGCTGCTCGCGCGGTCCCCTGACTCTCCTGAGTATGAGCACTCTCTCCTCACTCACTCACTCACTCACTCACTCACTCACTCGATCATACCTGCTTGACTCACTGGCAGGGAGTATCATGAAGGACATCGCACATGTATGTTTAAAAAAGTACCACCTGGGGACTGAAACATTTTAACAACGAACTATGAACTAATAATAGACACTCAGGTAGAAGAAACACATTTGGATCCAGAGCCTGTTTTAGTTGCAGGTGAGTCAGGCAGCTGATGGGGCGCCTGGACCCAGGTCCGGCCCTGCCATGGAGCAGAGGGGGGCAATTGCCCCAGGCGGCACTTTTGAAGAGGTCGGCACCTTGCTGCCCCAAGCGCCTTCTTTTTTTAGAGCGGAGGAGAGAGAGGGGCGCCCCTCTCTCTCTCCTCTGTGAGCCCTCCAGCTCGGTCTCGTCGCCGGCTTGTAATGCTGAGCGCAGGAAGGTGACGTCATTTCCAGCGCTCAGCAGTAAAGCAGGGCGCACCGTGGCAGAGCAGGGAGACTCGCAGCAGGACTGCTGAAAGGTAAGTGAAGTACAAGGGGGGGTGTGGGGGTGGTAGATAATGACCCCTGGCGTCGGTGGGTGGGGGGCGGCATTATGTCTTGGGCCGGCCCTGTTCATTTGCATCCTAAATGTTTGTGTGAGGGGTGACAAAGGGGCTTTTTGTCTGGGGCTCTAACCAACCATGTGGGTATCTGATGAGGATAAAATACAAAACATAACACACTTCTTTTTAACACCTCTTCATAACACTCATCATCAGAGGTTAAATGCTTAAAGAAACACTGTTTGATTATTATTTTAATATGTATCGTTTGTTTGTGTCTTATAGAGCTCAGCAGATTTAACAGTAAGAAATGTTGTTTGTACGTAAGAAATAAATCATGATAAATATATTGTACGTGGGTGTAAGAATCGGGATTGCTATGATTCTTTCCATGTGGTACAGGTGAAATAAATAGAGACCCAAATGGTTCAAGAGGACAACATTTCCCATCATCCACATCTTCACACCAGTGATGGTGATTTCCACTCGCAGTCAATGGTGTCAGAAAGGCCCTTCCATTCTGTGGGTCTCTCCATTATCGCTGTAGTAATTATTCCATTGTTTTCACTGCTGTTTGCTGTTTAGATTCTAAATGATGTCACAACTCTGAAGTATGACATTTAACTATACCTGTAAAAGAGAGCCCTCAGTTTGCCGTTAATGGTATCGCGTAAACCTTTTTTCTTGTGACTTCTTTATTTCAAAAGTCCCTTCACTATTGACATATATCAAAGTATAATCCTGTCTGTCTACTTTAGTTACAAAAATAAAAACACACCAATACGGACGTATCGAAGTCACACACACAGTGGGCCACTTTTCACTAATTACCCACGGCCACGTGAGATCCCTCATTGCAAATGTCTGCTGATTTAATCATAGAATCTCATGGTAAAGGCCAACATTCTCAAGATCACAGAATCTCAGATTAGAGAATATTCCAGACAGATTACGTAATGGCTTTAACAGATTTAATCTGCAGGATCACCGGTACAGTTAGAATGTCGCCGCAGAATGCAGTCCCCACAGGTTACGCTATAGTTTAAGTTTTGTAATGTAAAATACATAACAAAAGCCCATATTTTATACATCCCGCATAAAACGTGGCTGAAAGGGTTCCTCACTTTATTCTAAAAGACACAGCAAGAGTGTCCACTTGCAAGGATTTCCTTAGTTTAACAAAAAATTCTATCTCAAAAAATACAACAAAAAACACGTCCATAGTGTAAAAGTATAAAAAATACTATATTTATTACAAGCTGAGAAACACTCACAAGCGACGTGCATTCAAGCCCAAATGCATAAAGGTAAAGGTAAGCAGTCTCACCGCCCGCTGGACTTACCCCTGGCTCTAATCAGCTTTTTTATCTGATTATTTGTATTAAAAGTGTTAAACGGCCCTAATAAATAAAATACATTAAATAGAACGGAATCCAAACATTTCCTACCGCAAACATTTTTAGGTGAAAAAGTTCCATTTTATTCAGCATTATTCTTCACGATATTCTCGTAAGAAACTTTTATTTCTTTATTAATTCATGTACACTATGTTTTCATATTTATGCTGTCGTTGAGTTATTTCAATTGCTTTTGTTTGACTGCAAACAGCTGAAATTCTGTAAACTTTGTAAATAAACCTGGTTTTCAGTGGGGGGGGTGACTAATTTTGCAAATTGTAGATATGAAAGGGGATACAGATAGTTCAGATGGTTTAGGATGTTTAGGAAGTAATTAAGTGGTGTAGAGATGAAATAGATGCCTTGTTGCATCAGTACACCTGTGGTTAACTCACTAATAATATGGCTTTAAAATGTGTGTAACGATGACATTAATTATATAAAAGGAAAAGTCGCTTAAGCTTTCTCGTCTATCTATCAGAAACGCTTCATTCAGAGGTTACATCGACGTTTAATTCATGCGCGTAGAGCTGGAGCTGCGATTGATTCTTTTACACTTTGTTTTATTGAATGTTATGCAGATAAGGAGAATCCGGTGCATCGAGTTCACGGCGCTCAGAGTCGCACGGATGTTTAATGTCTTCTTTATTATGAGAACGATCTCGTTTGCTAATATTTCCTCCTAAACGGATTACGTTGGACAGGTTTTGTGTCCGCACACATTGTGTGTCCTTTGCTGCCCTCCTCTGGTGTGTTTTTGATGTTTCCATTTGTAGAATCGGTATTTAGTCTTACTCGGTATGTAAAATATATGAATAAGTACCAAGCGAGCCATTACTAGCACTCTTGGCCCCTGGGGCAGGGTTAGAAATCCCATCCATCACTGGCGGTGCAGGCAGGTACGGGGGGGGGACTTCTGCCTGCCACCTCTCACCTTGCAGCACCTGGGACAGCTACGCCTCCTGCGCCATGGAAGATATAACCCTGCGGTCAGGGCCGGCCCTACAATGGAGCCGACTGGGGCAATTGCCCCAGGCGGCACTTTAGAAGGGGCGGCACTTTGCCGCCCCAAGCGTTTTTTTTTGGTTTTTTGTTTTGAAGCGGAGGAGAGAGAGAGGGGCGCTGCCTGCGGTGCCAGATAAAATAGGTCTATTAAATCGCAAGCTCCTGAGTTAACAAGCAGAAAAAAACGAATGTGAGATACTAACAACTGGGGTCTAATATTAAAAGGTATAAATAATGTTTATTGATATGATATTTTTTATAGATTAAAATAATCTTTGTTTAAAAGACAATGCTACGGGTGGCCACCATGATTTATGATTAGCTGCTCAGGGAGGCTTCCATTTAAAAAAACACCAAAATATAAATTCATTTGAAAATAGTATGAATGGCAGTAGGTAGACCTATATTTAGGGATTAATTGATCATTGTTAATATGGTCCCTAAAAATAACATAGAAAATAAACATCTAAGTAATGATTTGTTTGTTATACACTGGCAGGCAAACCTTCACCTCTGTCATCGGGACGCGCCGTGGCATCTCACATTTATTGAGCATCTTCATCTCCCCAAATGCCGATACAATAAAGATGCTAACCCATAAATAAGGCAAAATCCTATGATTAAGGCGTTTTATTTCCATTCCCTACTTTCAAGTTGGTCTCCTTATTGTGTTGCCATTTGGGGAGATGAAGATGCACAATAAATGGAACGTTTTACAGTTTTAGACTTTAGAAATCTTTGGGATTTAGAATGACATTCGGGGCGTCCATAAAGAGGAGATCCCTTACACTCTCCATAAAGAGGAGATCCCTTACACTCTCCATAAAGAGGAGATCCCTTACACTCTCCATAATGAGGAGATCCCTTACACTGTCCATAAAGAGGAGATCCCTTACACTCTCCATAAAGAGGAGACCCCTTACACTCTCCATAAAGAGGAGATCCCTTACACTGTCCATAAAGAGGAGATCCCTTACACTCTCCATAAAGAGGAGATCCCTTACACTCTCCATGAAGAGGAGATCCCTTACACTCTCCATAAAGAGGAGATCCCTTACACTCTCCATAAAGAGGAGATCCCTTACACTCTCCATAAAGAGGAGATCCCTTACACTCTCCATAAAGAGGAGATCCCTGACACTGTCCATAAAGAGGAGATCCCTTACACTCTCCATAAAGAGGAGATCCCTTACACTGTCCATAAAGAGGAGATCCCTTACACTCTCCATAAAGAGGAGATCCCTTACACTCTCCAGAAAGAGGAGATCCCTTACACTCTCCATAAAGAGGAGATCCCTTACACTCTCCATAAAGAGGAGATCCCTTACACTCTCCAGAAAGAGGAGATCCCTTACACTCTCCATAAAGAGGAGATCCCTTACACTCTCCAGAAAGAGGAGATCCCTTACACTCTCCAGAAAGAGGAGATCCCTTACACTCTCCATAAAGAGGAGATCCCTTACACTCTCCATAAAGAGGAGATCCCTTACACTCTCCATAAAGAGGAGATCCCTTACACTCTCCATAAAGAGGAGACCCCTTACACTCTCCATAAAGAGGAGATCCCTTACACTCTCCATAAAGAGGAGATCCCTTACACTCTCCATAAAGAGGAGATCCCTTACACTCTCCATAAAGAGGAGATCCCTTACACTCTCCATAAAGAGGAGATCCCTTACACTCTCCATAAAGAGGAGACCCCTTACACTCTCCATAAAGAGGAGATCCCTTACACACTCCATAAAGAGGAGATCCCTTACACCTTCTGGACTCACCTTTGATTTTAGAATTTCCCCAGAGTAAGGACGATCAAAGAGGTGCTGCAGCAGGGGGGCCAGGACTCCTTGCCCTCTCGGGCGAGATATGGCCGTCTATATCTATATCAAGATTTACAGAATTCTGCTAGAGAAGTTTGTATGATGTCATTGAGCTAGAAATGCTATTTTAGCTAAATCACTCAGGTATTGTGGGTGAAGTGGGACTTGAGAGAAGCGCAGTGCTGAATAATTGGATTCATCATATAAAGTGGCGTGTTCCAAATAACGACTATCTCTATGTATTACATAAATTGCATGCGCAAATTAAATATTGTCTCACAAAAATGTTTCCATAGGAACTTCTCCTTCCAGCAATCATTCTTAATAAGAAAACAAGTTACAAATCACTGCATACAGACATCGCTATATATTATTATTTACAACGCCACGCTCTTCCAGCTCAAGCTTATTCACGGAGATCAAATTAAAAACAAATCTCACGCTTTTTATATTTATAGATTACATGTTCCGAAAGATAACGTAAAATTGGTTTTATTCTACTCAATTCATTTGTTTTTAAAAGCTTGGAATTCTGTCTGTTAGTAAAGGGTGTGAGAAATTAAATACACAAAGCCAACGCCGTGTTTCAAGCGCCGTCACATTTCCAATGCAAGGCCTTCCGGCGATACAATCCCTGCTTTTACATAAAAGATTTCGATTGAGGAAGGATCAGGGTACGGGGTAGGGACAGCCAAGTAGCCGAGAATAAAAGAGTTGTCGTACGGATCGAGCGCACTGACCGGCACTGACCGGCACTGACGCGAATAGGCTGCGTAGAAATCCCAGAGACTCGGTGACATCACAGGGGTTCAGTAAAGAAAAGGTGATTCAGTGACAACCAGACATTAGCTTTAGGCAGCAGGGATATGGTGACTCAAGCCCACATTGGCCTACATTTACCCCCTACTAGCACTCCAGAGGCAGATAGGCCGCCTCATTGTCCATAATTGTCTTCTTCAGTGCAGTTTTACTGTGACTCAAATCTGTGACAATGAACACAAACCGCTTCTAGCATTAAAATGGATTGCGTATCATTTCAGTGATTCCAGAATGAAATTGAGAATTTGCACCAAAGTCTTATTGGAAATGCGATGGGGCTACAGAAATGCGATACCTAGAAAAAAACTGTAACAAGTGAGATCACAGCTGCACAAATAACTACAGTAACACAACTGTCATCACCCACACAGACACAAGTGTGATCCCCCGCAGCTGTGATCGAATTATCCGTGTAGCCAGCTGCCCTAACCCAGAAAGGGGGAATTACTCTGACGGAAGGGGATTTATGCACCAAAAAGCAAGAACGTATAGGCGGACGGCCTCTGAATGCCCCCAACCCCTGGCCGCGCTGGCAAATATCACACGTATTTCAATTGTATTATATACAGTATGTTAAATAGAATTGTTTCTAATCTGAAAGTATGCATTATATGCGAGATCTGGGCAGTCATAGTATAAAAACAATATATTTAATATAAATATTGATGTAAAAAGATACATAATAAAAAACAATCTAAAAATAAGAATGATACAATTTTGTTAAAATATATGACAGTTTGTTTGTCTCTAAATTTATGTACTGACACCAAAAATGGTGTTGTGGAGAACCTGATGCATTTTAATAGATAAGTCTATTGCCGGATGGGTGTAGAGAAGGTGCTGTCCCTGGCTGTCCCCAATATAATGAAACATTTTTAGCTGGCTAGCGGAAGTCAGCACGACGGGGTGGATGATGATTCCTGAGAGATGGATGAGCGAATTGCTCCGTGTGTCCTGTCCAAGTAAAGGATGCCAGTATTTCACTTACCTCTGAAGAAGCCAACACTGGTGAAACGCGTCAGGTTCTCCTCAACACCCTTTTACATAAAATAACTGTCAAATATTTGAACAAAATTGTACAGATATTTATTTTTATATGCTTGTTTTTATTAGGCAAAGTTTGAATATTAAAAGTTTTGTTTTTTACTTCCATTGTGCACTATTGTACGTATTTTTATGAGTATCAGGGAACTGGAGTTACGGAATTTCTCTTATTTTTCTCCTTCTCTGGTTCTTTTTGTCGAATGAATAGGCTCTCATAAAAACGAAGCACATGGTACTTCTCTATTTCTGCTTCTTGCTTGTCTCCCACCATGCATTGTTACTCTTCCGTCTGTACTTATAATGTATTTAAACAATGTCTTACAATTACCGAGTTGTGTCTCGGGTCCCCCCCCCATTGGAATACAGTTGTTTGGTTCTCCTCTTTTTGTAATATACCTGACTTCTTTCTTCATTCTAAGCTCATTAGAGTCAGAGCGTCACCCTCTTTGTGCTGTCACGTTCTGCCTTATGATCCTTCAGTGAGGGACGTGTCAGATACCCCACTGAGATCTAGATAGCCTTTATCTACTGCCCCCTGTGGGCTATTATTTTAGCTACTCCGTTAAAAAATTAACCCATGCTGTTTCTGATTGCACAACCCATTTCCATCTAAACCATTCATGGTGTGCCTAGTAGAAAATGACCTATAAACTAGGCAGTTCCACACGTAGTTCCATAACTCGGAAATCCTCAGAGATCAGTCTATGAAATTGGAAATTAAATGCCGACTGGGTTGTATTATAAAGCCTGAAAATATGTTGCAATTTATATCTGATACATGAAATCTATCACTTTATTAGGAAACATCGACACATTGAAAGGACAGCATGCGCAGGCGGACCTCCAACTCTACAGGAACGGTCATTTTCAGGTACCATTAGTTTATTTTTATCGAACTTATACAATACATATTTGAACAAACACAGTACATAGCTGAACAAACACAAACAAGGAATGTACCTAAAATGTCTTTGGTACTACATAGACATGCCGTCCAAGGCTTTGGCGTAAAATCTTCACATATTCTATAAATGTACAATATATACAATTTCAGGTGAGAACATAAAATCACAAGTAAAGGTTTTGATTGCAAATAAAATTCACCACTTCATTCTCCTGTTTAATTATGGGAGTGTGATTGGAGTTCAACAATGTCAAAGGGGTGAAGGATTTCCAAAAAGAAACAGGGCAGTCATTGATTTTCCATTTATAAGAAACAATGAAAGAAATGAAAACATTTATTTTCAAGTAAGTTTCTTAATAAAACAGAAAAATGTTACAGCTTTATTGGTCCCAAAGAACATGGCGTCTTTAGCCTAAGACAGGGCCAGACTGGCATTCACTGAGGACATAGACGCGGCCAACGTCTACTGCAGCCCTCAATCTCCTGCTCCACTATGGAGGAGTGCCAATGGCCAGCAGCCCACCAGGCATTTGTCCGCCGTGCCAGATGGCCGGTCCAGACCTGGTCTCAGATCATACTTTTATGTGGCCAATATAGAAAGAGAATAATCTGCAGAAGAGACCTCTGAAGTCCCTGAAACCGTATGCGGCGTCACTGCTATGTTGAGCCAATAAAAGGTATCAACTTGGGCTAAAGACCGCACTGTATTAAAATTGGAAATGTTCAGCGTTTTCTATGGATTTCTGCTTTAGTCTTGTAAAGTGATTTAATAGGCCGCATAAAAATAATGTTTATTTCACTTCTTTGGTCACTATTATATGCACGTTTGTACTGAAAGACTTGCACTAATAGTAAAATAATAGTTAAAATGTAATGGTCTGAGATTTTGTCTCATGATCATACTGTCTAGGCATAAACCTCAGGTTTTAAAACCTTCACCAAGTGCACTTGGGATAGACCTGCCCCAGTGGAGATGGAAATGTAGAGAAAGAGAAAAAGAAAGAAAAAAGTAGAAAACCACTTTAAACACCAACTTGAGATGTCCCCAAAGCTCAAAAGAAATGTTCCAATGTAACAGATGTGCTAAAAGCGCTAAAAAAACTAAACCGTGTTTCCTAGCAGCCCGAATCACCTGAGAGATCAGCGTCTCCTTTCTCACGTGGATCTACCTTTTGTAGCCAAGCAGTTATAAATATTCCTGAATCCTGTTTCCAAATGAGACCCAGCCAATCAGGGGATCCCTTGCTGGATCACTAATGAGACCAATGGCTCCAAAAAAGCAGGGGACTCCGTAATAGCAGAGAGTCTTTAGACTCTGGAATCTTTCTACCAATTTTACTCATTATAGCAAATACTTGAATTTCTGTGCTCCGAAGAAGCCTTTTTGAGAAAAAAGCGTCAGGGTTTCTACAGCAATGAAAATGATCTTCCACTCAAATCCATGTCTGTTTCTGCTTCCATTTATCATGCATTTTTATGAATATGTATGTTTATGTATGAAGTAAAACTGGACTTATTTCTAGACATTCCCCGGTATTGAGTTTTAGGTTCATCCGGTGTTTAAACCGCATAGAGTTCCAGGATAATCACGACGTGTTTCTGATTATTACCGTCCATTTAGAACGTTCTAATATAAGCAAGTCGTTGATTTAATGCAATCGCGTTCTGCCAGATTTTAAGGCGGCTTTATAGTACGCGATGAATACCTTGTAATTTACACATTTCACCTTTCAACTAGAAAATGCCCATCATTTTTAACTTTAAAGCATGTAATCTATCGATGATCATCGCTTACCGGTTCAGTGCTATCATATTTGCCTTTTGAAGTGCGGAATAAAGTGTGACATTTTATAACACAGCCACTGAATAAATAAATACACATATTTTGGGGTAACTCAATACAAGATCAGAAACTTTGGGAGGGGGGTGAGAGGCACCAGCCTGTCCAGCCCTAGGGGGACCTTTCTGAGCGTTGTCTCCCCTGAGAGTTCCAGGAACTGCTACATTGTGGGAGCTTGGGAGCAAGTAACCCCTTTTCTGATGTCGGTAGGACACAGCGTGAAAGGCGAAGGGGTGTTGGAGATCAAACTTTTGGATGGCTGACCAATTGAGCAATGGTTTTCTTTGGGCTCTTGAGCTCTTTTTCCCATGGTGAGGATTCCAGCAGCTTGGTTCCCGGAGCCTTGAAACAGCCTTTGTAGACGCGTCTGCAGGTTCTGGGAGTTGCTCTTCCGTTTGCCTAGGGTCAGAATGCCAGCAGCATGGTTCCCTGAGCCATGGAGAAGATCATATAAGCGACAGGAGCAGGTCTTCTGGCGGCAACAGTCTGGGGTGCTGTGTGATGTAAAAGCGAGAGAGCAGAGAAGGACCAAGACCAACAAACAGCAAGTCTTTTGCACCTAGAGAAGTAAATTAGAAAAGCTAATAACGAGGCAGATATAACCAGATATTATCTTTTCAAAAACAACTATTACGCCATGCGTACAAATAGGTATTGTTTGTATTGTCTGTAGAAATGATTAATGTTACGCGTGTGCTGCGCATGCGTGTAAAATGGAAGGAGTCTGTTTACGCCTGTAGGAAATCTATCAGAACTCTATGTGCAGTCAATCGACTCAAGACAATCGTACTGACGAAATAATATATAATTATAATTATAATCTCCCACTGGCTCGACAGAATTCTGACAGCTTGCATTATCCTATGTGCAGAAATGTAGTCGTTATACTTCTGGGGTGTAAATACCCTGAACTAGTACTCAGCTAGTTCCTCCGAAACGCTCTAAGCATCCAACCGGACTCTGCATAGTCTATCAGTCCGATTATCGCATCTCCCCTTCTATTCTTTCCTCCAAGTTAGATGAAAAATGACGACAATCAATTGGGCATTGAGATGAACATTTGTTCTATTAGAGCCTTAAAGGGTGAAGGTTCAAACGTATATCGGGGTATATCTGTAAGCCTCCTTTAGTAGTTTTCATTTATTTCTGGCACTCAGACAAGAACCTGTTAGACGTCCATTATCCAAACACCCGGCCATTTGGTCATCGAGGGAAAAGAAATGGGCTCAACGCACTGCACAGTACACCATATACCCCAAAATGCCGTTTATTACTGCGGGATAACAGCTCTGCGAATGTTCTCAATGTCTCTACCCCAACATCCAGTAAACGCATTGCAGACAGGTAACACAAATTGGGAAAGGGTGTGTAGCCCTGAAACATGGATCTGGTATCATGCAATAATAAGGCGGTGTTGTGGCACCAATTTGGGGTTCTAGACAGACCTCTAGTTTGTAAGCTTGTGAGCGGCGCCCTCTTTACCTAACATATTGGTTTCTTTTGGGCTGCCAATTCTAGTTAAAACCCCTTGATATGGGCTAGAAATATAAAAATAATAATAACCCTTTAACTTTGAGTTTTTTGTAACCTTTCTTTGCAGATTTTTTGTAGTTTAAAAAAAAATTCAATACACATACTTATTATTATTATATTATTATATATTATTATTATTATTATACACATACTTAGAAATATATTGTATTAATAAACCACAGGTGCATCTATTCTTTCATGTATTTCCATTTCATTTACAAAAATGCTGAGTTTAGCTGCAAAAGGTAAAATGTATCCACTAAACAATAACGGCAAGACAAATAAAAGAGGTTATTGCCGCATTAATTAAAATTGTGGCAATCCATGTGAAATTTCTTGATTGTGAAATGGGAAATGATCTACTGCTTTGTTCTGGAATATTGTCTGTAATTTACTCAATACTCAATAGGATCAAAAGAATTAAGAAATATTTGCACCTAAACCATAACTGCCTTATTTTTATAACCTTTGCCAGGGTCTCGTGGACTGCCCCCCTGTGTGTTTGGCGGCTTAATATATATTTATCTACAGCATGGTTATATTCTCTTTCCTTTTAGTGCAAAACAAACATATTTTGGTCTAATTCGTTTCAATTTGGAGATTTCCCTTTGTAAAAATGTGTATTTATAATAATAGATTATTTGATTTATATCCAGAACATATACACACTGCGTATCCCGTGGGTTTCTTACCTTATTGCTTAGGGGCTCCATCGCTTAGTTCCTTCTTCAGACTCAGCAATATCCAGCAACCTAAATGTTCCTGAGATCCAAGTGCGCCTCGCTTCTTTATATATATTCTAGGGATCGTCATCAGAAGCATGGGGTCTATTTTGGGACCCAACCTTCTGTACACATTTTGTATAAAAGAAGGACCGTTAAATGAACATCTGCAGACCTCATCAAGATAAATCGAGTACAAAGGGAATGTGGACAATGATGACATGGTTAAAATATAACCACCGCTGTCTCTTGGATACTCCTGAAGCGTCTCAAACTCCAATGCACAGGTTCTTTAAAAACAGTTATTGTGAGTCTCGCCTGAATAGAATTTTCCCAAGTAACCTGGGCTTAATAAGTTGTTGATGACCGGTGGAATTCACATTGGTTTCTATGAGACTTAAATACTTAGCCCAGACTAAAGGAAGGGTCTTAATTATTGGAAAAGCTTGTTTTATTTTTTCATTTTAAGGAGAGTCCTATTACTTACCGCTGTTACCGCTGTAGTGGTTATAATGGCACTAACGGCCCCATTAGACTAATGAAGGTACGTTTGGAATGTTCTGCAGAGCCGTATTTCACGCAATCCATTTACAACATACAATGACTGCTACCCCAGGCAACTATTGGGTCGTCCGTCCGTCCGTCCGTCAGAGAGATGATGAGTGCGAGCGGGTACATTTCTGGTAGTGTTTGCATGGCACGAAATATCACCGGTCTTTGTATATATAGCACTCGGTATATGTAAAGAAGGCATGGTTTCTATCCATTTATCTGAATTATTATTAATGCACTCAGCACTTTGCATATCCCGTGGGGGTTGACATATTAAAATGAACAGGGTCCTACTTATATAGATGGGTATAGAGGAAGAGAATTGGCATCGGCGTTATTGATGGAGGGATGAACGAACACCGGCTGAGAAGGTTGTCGATCTCTTTAACTAGGTTTTGTCCTGAATATTGTCGGAGGCAGTGAGTTAGAGAGAGCTATCGGAGGCAACGCAAAGCCAATAGTAGGAGCCAAAAAAGGAGCAGTAGAGGAGGAGTGTGAAGTAGCATTCGGGATACGCTACAGAGGAGGGTCTTGTCAGATGAATGCCAAATAGTGTAACAACGTCAAGGTGGGAAATGGCGAGGGACAGAACAAAGACTTTGTGGCATCATGAATAAGAAAGGGCAGATACAGCCAACATCTGTTAGGCGTAACCGATAGGTTTTTATGAGAATACAGAATACCCTAAGACAAAAGGCTTGGCTAACAGAGAAGGAAGCGGTGTTTGTCAGGCCCTCTGGCCATTACCTAACACCACAGGGGGGTTTCTCTACTGTCCCCTGGCTGAATTTTAGACCTGTAGAGGGAGATGATGTGAGAGATGATGGCCGTGGTTAGGTATCGGCTACATACAAGAGTGGAGAGAAGAACAGAGGCTCAAAGGCTTATGCCTGAAAATGGTAAAGATAACAAGAGAAATAATTTCAAAATGAAACTCGAGACACAAGAGGGCAGTATCAGTTCCACCGATAAAAGGTGAGAAAAAGGTTCAAAAGCAGCAGCGAACTCCAGCAGAATGAACGGAAGCTGTATGTGGCAAGGTTCTGGAAAGAGATTGTATCGGTGCGTCAGGTGAATTATAAGGTATTAAGGAATAATAACGCATTGTGTTAGGGTAATAATATGATTGTCCCATCTGTTCCGTGGTAAGATCTTGGACACTGGGTTAAGGAAGAAGGTAACGTTGTGGCAGAATAGAATAGCAGAGATTTTGGATGCTTCTAGAGTGTAAGGAAAGTGAGTATTTCTAGTCGCCACCGGCAGCTCTGCAGCTAATACAATGACCATAGCCAGTATGTGCTTTCAAGATATTTCAGGGCAAAACAGGGTTTTACAAATGTATCCTAAACAACTAATTCACAGAGCCCTCCATGATTTCTGAGACAAATGTTCTGTAAATGAGTCAATGTAAATAATATTGCCATCCAGGCGACTACAATATCCTAGTAGCTAAGCTATAGTTGAAGGTTGGGGACCTTCAATCCCCTTTTATCTCTGTGTAAATATCCCATCCGGGCTGCGGAGCTGCATGTCTTTAGCTTCCCGGTCTTGCTACAGTGTCCCTAGTCCTTGCTACAGTGTCCCTAGTCCTTGCTATAGTTCTCCTTTTGCTGCGATCCATTCCTGGATTTCCGTATGCTCTGTCCTGAACCTCTGATTCCTGGATTCCAGTCCTGCTCTTTGCTTCAGCTCTGTTTCCTTTATAAGGTGCACCCCACCCGTGTGTTCTGTTTGTCTGTCTGCAGTCTACATGTATGTCTCTCTGATGTGTGTTTGGGGTTCATGTTTAGTTTATTAGTAATTCAGTAGGCAGACTTTAGCGTTAGGACTCACCGTCATTGGAGTACTTTGGCGTAGTGGTGGGCTAAGCATACTATGGCCGTATGATGTGACGGAATCTCCAATTGTTATCTTATAGTCCTAGGCTAGTTCCTGTATCCATGCGTGTCGATTGTTTAGAAAGTATATATAGCTCGTATATATGGATATTAAAATACAAAGACATATTCTGTAGTAGATTTACTTTGATGTACAGGGTAATTGTCCTGCTGCAGTACACAGGTTCAGGGTCTACAGCCTGCCATTATACTGTATGAGATCCTTGAGAATCTTGCGAACTCCTTGTCCCCTTGCTGGCGCCATTCTGTCCAGGCCATACTTAGTGCTGCGTGTGCTTCCTGAATAATTAAAACTTAGTTTAATCAGTCCGCAAACTAGTTTCCCAGTAGTGTGTTTAGTGTCAAGGTGCTCTTTGGAAAACAGCAATGGGCTCCATGTCTGCGCAACGTTTTGCATAGGGTAGACTCATAACCAGAGTTGTTAACCCTTTCCAGTGATTCCGTTAAGCCTCTAGCTGTTATTCCAGGGCTGTTTTTTTTACCCCATTGAGAATTGTGTTGTGCCCTTGGAGTCATCTTGGCTGAGCGCCCACTTCTAGGGAGAGTAGCCACAAAACTAAATCATTTCTATTTATAAACGAGATTAATGAATATGTAAACTCTTTTAAGTCACTTTGTAACCATTTACAGATTTATAAATATCAACAAGTCTTGATCGTAGGTCTTCTGAGATTTCTTTTTTGTGAGGCTTGTTTTATATCAGCAAACGCTTTAAGAAAATGGCAAACTTAAAAAGGTTGAGCTTTTTTGTGTTAAAGTAGCTGTAAAACGCACCTCAAATCCCATTTGACTGATAGGACTCCAGGTTTGCTAACTTCTGGCTCCAGTTAGCTTTGTTGAGTAGCCTAGGGGTTCACCTACTTTTTCCAACCCACACCTTGAATGTTTGAATTATGTATTCAGTATGGACAAGAACCATACAATAACGTGTTTATTACTAGTTTAAGTGTCTGATCATTATTGTAACTTAGATGAAGATCGTATTATACTTTAAGACAAATTTATAAATGCTGGTAATTCCAAAAGGTTCACTTACTTATTCTTGCCACTGTAGTTTTAAAAAAAATACCTATAAAAAAAAAATAGTAATTCCAGACCATGGGAACCCTAAAGAGAACCCCAAAAGGAAATTAGGGGACAGGGCAGCATGGCTGATAGAGATCAAGGCAGAACAAGGGTTATCCTTGCCAGCAAGCGTCTTAAATGTTCTGGTTATTAAGCGCTGATCCACCTGCCTGTGTGGTTTGGACAGCTTGTGGGTAATGTCAGCACAGGTTAGGAAGCTTATGGTTGCAGAGTTACATTTTTTCTTTATTAACCACCTAATGGTAAAGTCTTAATATTGAAGTGTTTTCCCAATATTGCCCAAATTGACTCTCATTCACTCTCATTCACTCGCTCTCACACTTGCAGATGTTTTATGCATTTGTGTATGTGAAAAAAGAAAAAAAGTAATGGGACTGGAAATATTTGGACACTGACACAATTTTCATAATTCTGGCCCTGTACGCCATCACAATGGATCAGAAATGAAACAACCGAGATACAATTAAAGTGCAGACTTTCAGCTTCAATTCAAGGAGTTGGACAAATGAACACAATCATAGATAAAATGCTCAGTTTTAATACTTTGTTGGGAATCCTTTGCAGGCAATGACTGATTGAAGTCTGGAACGCATCATTAATGCTCGATCAAGTTGAGATCAGATGATGCAGAATATTCCACTTAATCGCCTTAAAAAACTTCTGGGTTGCATGTTTTGGGTCATTGACCATCTGTAAAGTGAGGCGCCGTCCATTCAGTTTCGCTGAATCTGTGTAGAGAAGAACGAGTTCACATAATGCTCACCTTGAATGAGCGCATGGATGTAAAATATTTAAACAGGGGTTTACACAACTCCTAATCCACTGTTTCTCTTTTGTAATTCAGATCTAACTAACTAAATAATTAAATAAGCGTTCATCTTTTATTAATGTCATTGTTGTCCAACTTTTTATGGTAGTGGGTTTTACTTTATTCAGTCCTTGGATAAGAGCTTCTGTTATTATTATTAATAATAATAATATAGATCTAACCGGTATATGCAAATGAGGTAAATATCATCTTCCTAAATGTCCTATTAATTTACAGAGGTAATAAAACAATCAGTTTGAAGATAGTTGCAGGTAACGTTCAACAACAATACATATCGGTAAGCAAAAGGACATCTTTAAACGTACGCATGCCTTAGGGCTGGTTGAAATATACGTGATCTGGTACTCTTTATCTTAATTGAGCAAACTTGGTATTAGCATGCAATACAGAGAAATACCGTTGGGAAAGGAAGAACAGACTCAATGAGTGAGCTGGGCCACGGGTGCCAAAACCATGTAGAGCCTGGGAGAGAAGGGTTTGATCCATCCTATCAGTTGCAGCAGATTGAAGAGATGGAAAAGGAGAAATGCTCTTTTCCCACATGTAGATCGTTTGTTACTTTAGTAAGAATGGTGAGAAAGTGAGTGAAAACCAGATTGCACGGAGTCCGAGAGGTTATTTGAGCAAATACTTTCACTTGGTTGCCTATATATTCCAATCTAGATCGCTCCAATCTGTGTCTTTAAACCATGTACATCGATGCATTTCACAGATATTCCATTCTATACGATAAACTGTGCGCTACAGACGGTACATCAAGCGTCTGTGAACCTGCTGCAAAATCAGCGCCGCTATAAAGATTGTTAATATATCACAACAGCTAGGAAAGAATACGTCTTCATATTTTCCGTCATTTTGCCACTTTAGGTTTATTTAATACTTATAAAACAAAAAAAACATGTTCTACCAGTCTGTCTTCTCCTCGTGAGATTAAAAACTTTAGAGACAATTCTATACAAAGTAGATTTCACACATTTATGTTGTAGGTCTGTCGCCGGTTCAAGATTCCCAAAATTATAATCCAGCCTTATTGAGATGCACTCCTTTCTGTGCAATGTGCTTGTTATATATCATGTAAATGTGTCATATGTATCGCAGACACAAACGATTTTAACAAGTGTATTTAAATCTAATGTTATTTCATCCAATACACAAAAAAGAGAGAGAGGTGGGAGGCACAGGTACTTCTAACACAATCCAGAATTTGAAGAAGGCTAAGGGTGAGCGGAGGCTGGTCTGTCAGTGAGAGAAAAATAAAAAGCATAATATATATATTTCTGCTGGAGTTCTATCTGTGCTTCCCATTTAGGGACAAACTGCAGTAATTCCTAAGTAGGTCTATAGAAAACAAGGTGCCACCGTTAAGTCTCGGGATACCCTGTCAATGGGGTCAGGCCTTGGGCAGATAATATTTAACCACTGACTCGTAACATTACCCTCTATGCCGTGATCTATGTAACAACCCGTTTAAGATGACAACAGTTAAGTTCATTCCTAAATTGCCATGCAAAAGCATTTTCAAGAGCCGGTGCTGCCGCCGGTGCTGCCGCCGGCGTCTGTCTCCGGGATGGGTTCCAGGGCCCTCCGTGGCTTGAGGATGTCTAGAGAAGGGGAGCCAGAACCGGCGCGACCAATGCCACTGGATTGGCCAGCATGGTGTATCTGTCTCACGTGATCCATTGCTTCATTCTTGGCGTGTCTGAGGAGATCCGCCTGGCCCTGTTGGGGTTCAGACAGAACTGGTGAGGAAATATGTCCAGGAAAACGGTTCAAAGGCAAATAAAACTAATAGTTCAAAAGCATCATATGTGAAAACGAATGATGTAACGCAGATAAATCCATAGATCAACATCATATGCACATACAGCGGTGTATTCTGGGCTAAGGTACACAGCCCAGGTGGTAACAACCCCTCTGCCACATAACTGAGGCAGATCACCATGGTGGGCTATAAGGTTCCCCAGTGGACCATTGCTGTACGGGTCAGTTAGATCTCTCTCTTGTAACCGTCTCCGTTATACTACATTACCCACGACCGGATGTGCCAGGATAAGGAGTCGTATACCGGTGTTCAGCCAATGGGACGGAGGCCGGTTATGGGGGCAGGTCGGGTGCTGGTTTGTGTCGGACCTAGGGCCGCACTGAGCCAAAATACATCACTGTGCATAGGCATTTACAGGAGACCCCGAGGACGCAGAAAGAGAGACAAAGAGACGTCGGTTAACACTCGCACAGCAATACGCAGTGTATCCCAAACAAATCTATAATGAAAGCTGTTAAGAGTCTGAAGTTTTTACACCAAACCCTTTCACGGGACACTCGTTAATATGCTTTTTTGGGAAGTTAGGTTGTGTTGGATATTAAACGGTCCCTTTAACGCTCGTATCGCAGTTTTACAGGAGAGGCTCCACTATTGGAGGTGTGTTTGGCAAAAATCGATTCAGCTAATCGATAATTATTTTCATTATCGATTATATCCATTCGTTGTGTCAGCCGTACAAAACCTGCACATGGAAGCACAATGACGTGGTTCTATTTTGCATACTAAGCTGTAAAATGTAGGAATTGGGAAAAACGTGAGAGATATGCTTTAAGAAGCCTTTTCTGTTCCTATGGCAACAAAGACATTTTGCCTCTAAATGCCCACTCTTTGTGTAATATGACAAGGTGCAAATTTTACTTCATAAAGCAATCATTCTTGAGCAGGGTTTAGGCATTCAGCAGTATTTGAATATTTATTCTACTAATACTAGCGTAGGTGAAGCAGCGTCTTCACATTCAGAGTATAAAAGTCCTGCGGAATTACACGCTGAATTTACATATGAGATTATATACTTAACTCAACTGTCATATCATTTTGCACGCATGTATGATACATTCAGTCTTTAAGTTGCATAAAAGGTAAATTTGTGTGTATATTATACAAATACTGCTTATGAAAAAGTGACGTTCCGGCATTTTTCAAAGTAAAATACCAGGTTTAAGGCAATAGGGAAACCCAAGGTCACCTTCACCTTGAGACATTTGGTTCCTGTTTTTCCTTAGAACCGTCCCCTGAAACTCTTAAGTTCAAAAACTATATTTATTAAAAACAAAAAGCGCTCTTTGTCATGACGCTGTGGTTTGAGTGACTCCACTCTCTGATCTGCACTCAGTGTATGAATTGTGCATTTCGAGCTGCCCTCAGTCCCAATGACCAGTATTCCAGCCAGTCAGGACTGTCCCAGCAAATTCAAGACCACTGAAGTATAAAGACGTCTGGGACGTGGTCTTCGAAGCTCTTCCTGACCATGCCTAAGCACAGCTCAATGGCAACCATGGACCAATATCTGCCCACAACCCACTACAACCTGTGCATTTACAGCATAGGGCCACCCAGCGGTGCAGTTGTCTGGCATCTTCTGTGGGTATGGACCCTACTTTAACCGTCTGCTTCACAGAAAATCCCTTGACCATGAACACTTACTAGAACGTTGGGTTGCCTGCATAGTCTATAAACTGACTATTTATTTAATTCTATTTCTGATTGTATTTGATCTGCACGTTACGTTTGATGGAAACAGATACGGTCGTTTCTAGTAATACAGCAGTCCCGTTCCGTGTTCTCCCGGCGTGTGCCACCGCGCAAAAATACGCTTTCCTTATGGAAATCCTGTCTGGGCCATTCAAATGAGTCAGAAAACCTCTTAAAGAACGAGTCTGAAAGCTTTGCATGTTTTCAGAATATTAAACATTCTGCTGCAAACAAAGCTCATAGGAAAGCGATTTGCTGCTAACGCTGTTAACGTGCATTCATTTTACGTCATTACTTGGAGGCAAAGCAGCCCAGCTGACAGATTTAATTCATAGCTAAACATCTTATGGCATACATTTCAAACGCTCGCAAATATACATTCTTAAAATGTGCTTGAATGGGAAGTCCTATGGAAATGTAATTGAATGCAGCGTTGTATAAGTGGCCTTACTTTTACACAGTAAACATTATTTTATCTGCAGATACCGACGTCAGCACTATAGACGGCATTGTGACCTTTCTTACTCCCAACGTTAAAACCCATTTCCTAAGTGATTCCGTTATAAAGATGATAACTCGGCAGACTCATTATATAAATGAGAATGTTCATGTATAATAGGCGTATGTGACAATATGTGTATGGGTGTGCGTATGGGTGTGTGTGCGTGTGGGTGTGCGCGTGTGGGTGTGCGCGTGTGGGTGTGCGCGTGTGGGTGTGCGCGTATGGGTGTGCGAGCAAGCGTATGCGGGCTATACATTTGTATTAAACCGGTACCATAGACAAACATAAGATGGCAGCACTGATCTACAGTATATTCCGATATCATGAAACAAACGCCACCAATCGCCCAGTTTGTGTCACTTTCCAAATGTCATTCATGCCAATAACATATATAATATATATAACGTGTGTATATATCATCTGTGTACCACAGATCAGCACAACGTACCTTGAGCACAGTGATGTTCCAGGCAAAGCTTTCCATGGCTTTCTGTAGTTTCCTACCCTTTAACCCTTCTTTGGCACCTATACGGTGGAGATCCTCATGGAAACCCATTCCTAAGAAAGACAAACAACCAAAAAATTACTTTTATTACTTCGAGCAGCAATGGCGGCCACCTGTACTGCACCCAGCAATAAACCCTTCCATGCCACCGGTATCCTAAAAGGTAGCCTGAATGAACGGAACGCAGAAGGTTTAGTATTCCTGCAGCGCGTTTCCATCAGAGTTTGGAGGGACTTCATTTTGGTATTTAAAAAAAAAGAACAGTCAAGCCGTAAATATGGCATCGTTGTTTTTTTAATATACCGAGAAAGGGCTAAGAACTTACATTTATTAGAAACTATTTGGGTGCTTAAAGCGATGGGAAAGAACTGGAAGCACCGGACAACTTAGATTTAGCCAAAGGATTTTTTCTATGTTCAGGTGATCTTATGATAATATCATTAATATAGTTAAACTTTTCCAAGATGTGGTTACCTGCAAATTACAAACACTTTGTAACCATAAAAATATGAAGAACTGAAATATAAATGTTCCCAAAAAACATAATGCACAGAATACTTTAAAAAAGAGAACAGAGAATATGATAAAATTAAACAAATTAGTAAAAAAACAGGGAAATTTGCTATTTGATGAGCGGTATATGTTTTTATGACAATAAAGTAAAATGCACACAACCTGCATATAAAATCAAGCCAAAAGATCTAACAGAATCAAAGATTTTACAGCAGGCAGGCAAATAGCAGACGAGATAGAACAAGTGGTTCAGATACTGCAGACAGATGGCCCGAAAGAAAGCACTTACTCGGCACAGCGGCGTTTATTAAAAGGCATTTCCAGCCCCATTCGACTGAACTAAAAAAAAACATGAAAACCGTACCGTAGCGCTAGGCGCTGAGCCAAGCCTGCTAGCCGAAGAACCTTTATTTCTGCAGCATTACTATTACAGAACAATGGACCAGGAACTGAAACAAAAGCATTGGGCCTGTAGAAGTGACGTGGACCTCTTCTAAATCTAGACGGAGGTTTGTGATTAACCGGTGGAAGCAGCGGGGCGGCCGTCAGATTCGTATCTCTTTGATCGAAAGGATTGTAACATTAGAACAACTCGCTCATAGCGCTCTGCTCTAGCATCGCTTAACATGAGTGGAGGGGTCCTTTTTTCCCATAATACAACTTTGTTTGTTATTCCATTCGAAGACGAGACTTCGGAGGTCCCAAAAATGTAAAGGACTTTTGATCATTTCTATAGTGTCTCAATAAAAGGTATCACTTTGGACTAAAGGCTATCATCTCTTAAGCCATATATCCAATATCCATTCTCTTTGTATGGAACACTTCTATTGCTCACAAAGGACGTTCTACCAAAACGTTCTCCCCGTATGCCAATGTTATCAACATCCACGATATTATCTATCCCGTCTCTGTAACTACCGGTATTTCAATATCAACATCAGCAGAAGACTGCAGATCCTTTTCCTTCTGATTATCGAAGAGCATGAAGGATCAGGAAAACTTTAACCAATAATAAAAAATGTATAGATAAAAAAAACATTTGGGCATCAACATTCTTCCTAGTGCAGACAGGTCAAGAATTCCCTGAAATGTTGAGTTTGTGCTGTTTTTCACATCAGTAACATCTCCAGGTAGAATGCATAATATGTTTACAGTAAGTAAAGCTGAAAGCGCCATTGAGTAGTATTCAGATTTAAACATAGTGAGACTATTAAGCTTAGATGTCCGATTGACCTTGGGATTTAGTGGAATGCGTGACATTTTGGGCAACAAGGTAGCTTCTATGGGGGAGTTGTCCACCGACTCGGACCAAACACTGTTCCATTGAATGTCTTCCCAATACTGGCAAACAGGGGACTGACGGGTTCTGTAGATTAAAAAAGCAAATCACTTGCAGAAAAATGTTATCAAGCCCAGAAGCAGTCCGGTGCATGTTACCAAAAATCAAAATAAGATATTCGTTTGCATTAGAAACCCATGTTTGTGAATATCCAAGGGATCAGGTATCCGAACGTCACAGGATTTGGGAAAGTATCTGTCCTCATTGAGTTATTTCTCACCTTTTTGTTTAGTTGCTGTCCCTGCCTCGTGACGGCTAAAGTAGCCTTTAGTAGCGTTTGTAAAGTGGGGTGAGGCACCCTTATTGCCAACCCCTCTGCACCCTTATTGCCGAGCGCTGGGATTGGACGTCATACGTCAGCGCTCGTGGCACAGTCCTCCATACTGGTAGTGGACACCTTGAGGAGATCAGGGATCTCCCTCTCAACCGGTCCGTTGAACAATGGTGCTACAGGGAGCCAATTTGGTTAAGATTATACCTAAAAGAAATATTCCCCGTTCCCTACACAGATCAGCACTGAATGCCACTTCCCCATGTCTTTAAGAGAGATGTGAGACCTGTGCATTTATATATACACTACAGATGTGATTCTACATAATCTACTACAGATCTACTACATAATCTACTATATAATCTACTATATAATCTACTACATAATCTACTACAGATCTACAACATAATCTACTACAGATCTACTACATAATCTACTACAAAATCTACTACAGATCTACTACATAATCTACTACAGATCTACTACATAATCTACTACAGATCTACAACATAATCTACTACAGATCTACAACATAATCTACTACAGATCTACAACATAATCTACTACAGATCTACATCATAATCTACAGATCTACTACATAATCTACTACAGATCTACTACAGGATCTACTACATAATCTACTACAAAATCTACTACATAATCTACAGATCTACTACATAATCTACTACAGATCTACTACATAAAACCAACGGGACCTTCTCCTACAAATCACCCAGTCTGGTGTATCCCATGTTTCTATCAGTGACTGCATATTACTGTAGAAATGTATGACATATAATACGAGGAAGAGATCTAATTAGTTTGAAGAGCTTGCAATCTAATGTGATTCACTTAGCCGATAAAGGTATCATCTTCACTGTCTGCTGCATGTAAATTCTGTCATCTTTTACAACCCAAAATAGCCCAATATTTTCAAACCTAAAGCGCGTTTAAAAAAAATGTGCATCTAATGTATTAATCCTTGCAGTAAGATATCCTGAACAACCTATCATTAATGACTTTGTGACATCATGAATACAATGTTAATCTGTAACCCATAATAATGATTCATTCACTCGCCTTCGCTGGCACAAAGTACAATAAAATACAGAGGGAAGCGGAGCAATAATACGTCATTATAGTCTCTCCGGCAGTAACTCTGCATTCATTAGGGGCATGGCTGCGCACGTCTGGAGCGCGGTACAAAGCTTTGTATATGTTCATTATCAGTCTAAGGTATTGGCATCTGCACGCTCCCCCCCCCCCAACGCAAAGAGACCGCATCAATCCGCAGGGCAGTACACGGGGTTAAACGTCTCCTTTCCCTGTTTTACGGGAACACAGAATTTCGGTGTAAGTATGATACATGCACACTCTCCACACACGCAGTAATTAGGGTAATCAGGATAATTAGTGACTGGCGGCGAGGAGATATCGCGGCAGAATTGGCAGAAGGAAAGCAAAGACAGAGAGATCTTAACTGTTTACAGACAGTCTATTAAACGATAACGATATTCTAGCAGCCTTCTCTGTCAACGTAAACATGCATATTCACAAAGAGAGAGACGGGACGTGGAGAGAAGCGGAGAAAGAGAGGAAGCGACATCCAGGAAGGAGACAGATAACAAAAAATGAATTTTAGCAACAAGGAAATCGGAAACGGCGCGGCTATTGTGGCTGAAATACGAAAAAAAGGAGGAAAAAACAAAACCGGGGCTTCAAAGCAAAGGGCAGAGCACTGACGCGATCCATGTTCCATTCATGTAGAAGGGTTGGATACGTGCCGCGTATGGGGGTTAGTGGGGACATGGCAGGGGCTCATAGATAAAATACATGTGCTGGTGGGGACAATACAGGGACTGGTGGGGGCATGACAGGTGCTGTTGGCAGAGGCTTGGGGATTTATGTTGGGGGCTGGTAAGGACAATACAGGGGCTGATGGGGACAGTAGAGGGCTTGACAGGGCATGACATGGGTTGGGAGACATGGCAAGGGCTGGTGGAGATATGGCAGGGGTTGGTAAGGAGTTGGCATAGCCTTGGGGAACATGAAGAGACATGACAGGGGCTGGTGGGGCAATGCAGGGGTTAGTGTAAGGTGGAAGAGACATAATATGGAGGTTGGTTTTGGTAAAAGGGGACATGATATGGAAGTTGGAGCATGTGACTCAGTGAAAGGAATATGGAGGTTGGCATAGATTAGGTCTATACGTCTGCGGAGTGGCGGATTGGATTAGTGCGGTGCCGTTCTGGGCCAGTGGCCTGTGTTTATTTATTGTATGTTCGTGAGGATAGCTGTGTTAGTTCAGAGACAGCCATTTTAGGACAGAAATTAAATTAGGATTCCTGGCTACAATTTTACATAAGAATTCCTACATTTATTAATAGCTCGCTGTCATAACCAGGGACATTTCTGCTGTCTTGCTGTCTATTACAAGCTTTTTGGGTGCTTGCGTGAGATACTAAAACATTAGAATGAATGCGTGTAGCATTTAGCCAGGTAGGCACGCTAAGCTCATTACTTCAGGTTTTTCAGGAATATGCATATCGCTTTTATTGCTTTGTGTTAATAAATACTCAGGGGCTTTAGATAATGTACTCCATTTTCCAGAATAGCAACAATATAACGGAGAACCTTCATCTACAATGCTTTATTTGCGTAGTAATCGCAAAAAGATTAGACCAGATGCATGACCATCAAATCCCATGTCGCAAAACAAGGGTAGCGGCAGCCCTCTGGTTCAGTTGGCACAGAAAGCTGGCACCCGGCACACTGCGTTAATGCTCTGTCAGTGGAAAGTGATGTTAATAAGATGTAAATGGCTGAGCCATGGTATTACGAGGAGCTTTGGGGCTGGGATCGCTTCATTATGCTAAGGAATGGTCCCAGCGTGGTGAATCTGGAGCCGACGTTGCAGTCTCGGTACGCATATAGTTTTCCATAGCGTCTGCCTGTGAGATTATACCCTCCATGTCGCCTATCATTCACGGGAAACACATTGACGATTATTTCCAGTACATGCAGTCGAGAATTCTGATTTGCACAGAAAGAGTTAAATCTATGGTTGTCATAATTTATTACAGGAATACACACAATGTAAAAGCCTTGCTTATTCTATATAGTTGAAGAATCCATGTTCCTGCACATATGGACCTCATTGTGCATACGTTAGGACTTTGTTTAGAAGGAAGCGGACGGGACAATTAAGCCCGGACGGAACGCTTTGTATTTCGTTAGCCCCCCAAGGCAAGTATTATACTTTGAAGCACCCAGCCCAAGAACAAGACAGTTTACTAAAACTCTAGTTAACCAATTGTCACGGGGCATCTATTTCTTTACGTTAGGCGTTATTTTAATGTGGAAGGGGTGCTTGGGAGAGGGGATGATAGTTTTTTCAGCTGAAACTGTAATTTACCCCAACTCCTTTTAGATTGTAAGCTGGTTTGAGCAGGGTCGTCCTTACCTTTTGTTTCTGTATGTCCAAATTGTTAAGTGATGCACTACTTGTTACATCGTTTCTTACCCATTGTACAGCACTGTAGTATATAGTGGCGCTATATAAATCAATAAATAATGATAAAGTTGGAATAATATTCCAACTTTCTGCATCTGACCAGCAACTATCAGGCAGCAGGCAAACGTTTCATCCTCAAAGTTGAGGTCTTAGAAGCAGGATCTGAACGACTTTGACAAAGGCCAAATGATGGGGAGACGACTGGGTCAGATCATCTCCAAAACTGCAGCTCTTGTGGGGTAAGTCTGCAGTGGTCAGTACCTATCAAAAGTGGTCCAATGAATAAAAGCAATAGGGTCATGGGCAGCCAAGGCTCATTGATGCACGTGGGGGGCAAAGGCTGGCCGGTGTGGTCAATTCCAACAGACGAGGTACTGTTGCTGAAATTGCCGAAAAAGTTAATGCTGGAGCAATGGAAGAACGTGGTCTGATGAAACACATGGCACCAGGATGCATCCATGGAGGTCCCACCTCGCAACCGGTGACGTACCTGGTACTTCCTGGTTGGGTGTCACCCACAGACCGGGGCGTACCAGGTACGTCATCGATGATGCGCGATCCAGTATTTGTGCAGGAAACAATGCTGCTTCCTATGGGGCGATGTAAAGCATCACAGCAGGTAGGAGAGGCATCTGTTGAGAGTTTGCAAACAGACTTAAAATATACTACGCACAAATAGAATAACCCAGAACCAACAGATTTGTTTCCGTAACAACAGACAGATGATCCTCCTGCTAATTTATATCGGCTGCATCCGTTCCTCAATCAGCTTATCGCTTGTCCCCACCTGCATCTGAGGTCCCCTCTATAGGAATAAATGTCCTACTCACATATTAGGCGTTCCGTTCTCACATCTCCGGGTTTCTGCCATGCATTCCCTTACTACAGAGAGTTGATTACTAAAAGTTTGTTCTTTGAGATTTGTGTGGATGTAGCCCAGGATCCTACTAAATACTTCCCGGAGAGATAAATGTTTTGTTTTTATTTCATCAGTGGCAGAAATTAATAGGTGAATTTGATTGCTTTCGCAAAACAATAGCCCTGTATTCCCTACTCATTTCGCTTTCTAGAAAGATAGTCTGCAGGAGTAACCACTGGTATCCAGAAATGCTGCAGACATGATAAGCAACATCTCGTGACCCTGTGTTATCTGCAACATAACAAAACCGCATCACATGGACTCGTTTCATTTGTATTCCCCGTACCTACAAACACTACTAGATTGCAATCTCACTCGGTCTGGAGCTCAGTGTGAAGCAGGGTTATTAGCGAATGGAAATCTTAAAGAGGAACTCGCTGCTGTTTTTTCCAAGTGACTTCTAAAAGGGTGACACTGACATGCACATCATTTGTAAAACAAGACAAAGGAACGTTCCTGCGTTCCCGATGCCACACGGCACAGGATTAATGGTCTCTGACGTGATTCTGAGAGCCGCTCTTCTAGGTCTCTGCTGCTCTTGTGAACAAAAGTCTTTTGTACCCGCAGTTTTCAACCAGGACTCCCAAATATCCCAGATTTGTCAGGTTCTACTCGCCACGGCCGTAGAGAATGTGATAAAGTGTATATTTTTAATTATTTATTTAAAATCTCTCTCATTATGAGATATTGCTAACCTTTAGAAAACAAAGAATTCTAGTGTATTTGTTGTTAAAAAAAAAGGTCTTAGATCCAAAACAAATCTAGAACGCTTTGTTACCAAAAAAGGTAAATGTTACATATTTGCAAATTTCAATTAAGAAGCTTGAAACCGCTGCTTAACTTCATTAAGGCCAACATGCCTCGAGCTAAACATCCAGTTCTAAAGCGATATGTATTTATACTTCGGGGCAATTTCACCCCGGGTAACCAGTAATACCCCCCCCCTCCGCCTGGCACTCAGCAGTTTCTAAGATCTAAATTCTTGATTAGTGTTAATAGTATTGACATTCAATCTGTAGCAATTAACCACACGGTGACATCCCTCCCGAACCGAAGCGGAAATTACTTTACTAGAGAGCTCTTTAGTTCTTTGATTAAAATATATCTTTTGAACAGAAATTTGGAGCGCAGTACAGCAGTAATTTGCACCCCGCATAACGCGATATGTAAAATCTACGGAACTTTAAGTCACTTACCTGCTTTTTGTACCTGAATGATTTTACTGTAAACAACATCTGAAGTCTCTATTAGAGTACGACTTGCTTGTATGAACTAGAAAGTAAAGAAGATATATACCTGGTCAGACATTGTACCATCTACTAAAAAATCTTCTTTCAATAACCACAAGTTTGATTATCTGACATAGAGTGGGATCCAAGCACTATCTGTATTCAGGGCAGAATCATTATAAAGGACAGAATACGCCAGGTCATGCAGGACACGATGCTTACAAACTCCTATTACAGCGGAAATATAACATTTATAAATGTCTGTAGAAGCAGAGCCCATAAGAGGTGTATTTACATTTTATTTGTTCATTAAGAACCTTTCTAAATGCTTTATCCTGTATCATACATATAGGAAGTTTAATATATATATATATAATGTTGTTCCCAGGTGGTGCATAGGTAATGCATGTACATCTTTTGACATGACAGAATCTCTAGATCCATTCCAAGAAACAAGACCGAAACTTTTCAAATTCCTGAAACCTTAGAATTAAATATCGTAGATGGCGAGAAGGTCCCTCGCTGGGTGCAGAAAGACATTATATGCACGGACCAGAGGGTTATGTCTAGGGGAAGGCTTCTAGAGAGTAGCTTATAGTGAATACACTATAAATACACCCCATCGGATGGTAAGCTTCCCTATCTACCGGTTATATTTTCCCATATTGCTGCACCTCGAAATACAGGACTTTTCCCAACCAGCTCGGGAAGCAACTGGTAATAATGTTTGCAACGGATAACAAAATAACTGGTAACAGAATAACTGGTAACAAAATAACTGGTAACAAAATAACTGGTAACAAAGAAAGATAGAATTTGACAGTAGATAAGAACCATTAGGCCCATCTAGTCTGATGTAAAGACTCAGACCTTAATCAGTCTTTGGACTTAGATTCAGGATAGCTTTATGTCTGTCTACACAAAATACACAAACCATGTCATCATGTCATCATTTGTAACGAAATCAAGCAGATTATTTAATTGGACAGAATTGAAATAAGCATGGGGTAAGCACAAGGCTTTCCTGACAAGACCAAAAAGGTCCTTGATTTGCTAATTAAAGTCATCATCTGGTTACCCTATTAATGCAGTTATAAGTTTATCGCATACATAACCCAAGCCGCACTCACTTACCGCCTCATATGAGATAAGAACCTTCTTGAGGAGCTCAGGTACAGGACCCTGTGCCTCCAGCGATGGGTACTGAGAGCGGAGGTTGAGAGTCACTGTAAGAGGACTATCGCTGTTCAGCAGCCAGGCCGACAACGTAAGAATGCATTGTTTCATGTTAGCTGCTGGGGTGAGGCCAACCAGCTCCTTGAAAGACACCAGAGCATTCTGTGAACAGAGGAGAGTAAAAAGACCATAACTATCCACAAAGCTAATGTTTTACAACAAATAATTAAACAAAATCTTAATGTTGTAACCATTGTACCAACTGAAAAATTGTTTTACTTTCAATGCATCCCCTGACTAATCAATTAATTGCAGGGCTTCTATCAAACGTTTCTGATAGATATGATGGCAAATATTTAACCTGGACAACATTCATAATAGAAGAAAACCTAAACCTAAAGATTTTCTAATGTAATTGGTTTGCGTATTAGTAATTTTATACTGCTGAGCACAGCGACACGCGGTATGAAACATAGGTGGTCCTATAATAGAACATGAAGCAGCTTTGAAACCACTAATGATCGGGCCAACAGTTATTGTTTGAAATATGAACATATAAAAACTCTTAGGGTTTCACCCATTAATATTCTGAAATAATTGATTATACCCTGAGCATTTCACCTGCCGTGGTAGAATGGAGGTGGTATAACTGGAAATGTTGACAAGCGATAGGTTTCATAATGACCCATAAGACCCATTCCGTTGCCACCTGCCATTATGCCATTATGAAAAAATCTCTGAGATGGGCTATTAAAAGGCTAGTTATTTGATATATAATTTAATCCATCCATAGTGTTAGTGTTGACCTATTGAAGAGATTTGCGCCTAAATACTTTTTGCTCCTCAAAAATCCCACGAAGCTTCCCCTGGTTACTACCAGTTATTACCTGTACAAAGAACAATGGGTTCCAATGTCAGCTGAAAAAACATGGATACTTAGCAATTTGCTTATTTCCAGCAAGGAAAGGAGAGTTCTACATCTACCTAATAATATAATATAATATAATATATATAATCAGCTGTATTGGATACCATTTGATCTATAAAGCTCCATTCTTACTGGTAGAGTACGGTTTGAATAAAATCAAATTTGAACATTGTGCTTTTGGATATTAAACTAAGTGGGCGCCTTGTAGAGGTTAAACTGATAATGTATGCATGTATAGGATAGGCATAAAGCGATCCTACATACAAGACCAACGGGCCAAATGGTTCCTTTGCGCCTCCACGTTATGTTACTAGATTTGTGTAAAACCAGATAAACTGCTCCCACTAAATCGTGGAGGAGACTGACATACAATCCTCTTTCATATAGGAACTCCTAGTATCTTTACATTCTCAATCCAAATAAAAGTTATTTGCATGCGTTTATCTCACATAGAGACTTTGAGGAAACAAAAGTTAATGAGTAAAAAAGTAAGTAGTGGAATTCATCGCTAAACGACGGTTTCATACAAATGATTAAATACAAAAATCAGTTATGGATTATGTCGTAATATTTTAAAGGATAATGAGGCTGGCTCCCCTTTAATATCCCTAATTAATGCAAATAAAAATCCTCTGACAAATGCATTGCGCGGCATCAGTCAACAAGATTAACACGGGGTGCTGTGATGCGGGTAGAAGAAGTTGGTTCGCTGCTACAGAAGAGGTTACCTCAGGACAGACTTGGATTTCGGCAGCAGAATGATCCTGAGTTAGCATGTTCTAATTACAGAGCAGGGTTTCAGTAACGCTGTATTAAACTCATAGAGGGCACAGCAAGATTTTAATACTCGCTCGGCTTATGTTTAATTAAAAGGCTGGGGGGAGAGTGAGAAAAGGAAGTCACAATGACCAAATAAAATGGTGTAATAAAGAATATTTCATAGAGAATAAAAATGTTGCCTTTAGAATTTGCCTCTGGCAAATATGAAAGTCAAAGCCCAATTTGTTACTAGTTAATAATCGCTCTGTTTGGTAGAGCCATTCGTGCTGTTAGTTAGGAAGCGTCTCCCTTGACCCCCGAGGTGACGCGTTTATGAGCATGACGAAGGATGCGGAGAAATAAAAACGTAGACGTATGCAAAACAAATTTACCTGTACGTTTTCACGGAGATCAGTGGCCTCTCGTAAAGATTGCGTAGCTGTCCTAAATACTTCATCAATAGCTTTTATTCCTGTTGTCCTGGTGGATGTGTATTCACGAACCTTCTTCCCCTTGCGTACAGAAAGCCCTCTCTTGTGTGCCTTCCCTCCACCGCGCCGGTTGGTGATGGCAATGTGGACAAATAACGTAGTGTTCTGCATGTACTCCCCGGTCAGAGACTGTAAGGGAACATGTCTGAAACCAGTCTGTAAGCACTCGAAAGGGATTGTATACTGGGCTATAAACTCATCTCCAATGTAGTCATCATCTAGAACTACAAATCGCAAGATGGCTAACTCTGGAAGATTAATGTGGAACTCAAAACTCTCATCGAATATTGGATTGTCTCCATTTTGCATCACTGTCTTTGTCCTGTGCTCTGCACAGTCTGCAGGAATACCGTGTATCTCCACATACACATACGGCTCTACCACATCTCCCTTGGCACCGGAACCTTTTGGTTTGGGAAGGTTCTGTCCACTGATTATCTTGATGTGAAGTAACTGAGCTGAGACCCCTGGTAAAGAATCCTTAGCATTGGCACTGAAATAAGATACCTCTTCTCTCATGATTGACGGACGAAGAACATAGCCAGAGTTACCATTTTGTCGAAACCATCCCGTATTCAGGTCCATCATGAGACCAGGAGTCTCATAGTTCATGGCCACAATTTGACAGCCACACTTCCAGAAATCCTGGGGATTCATATTGCTTGCATCTATCCTCATAGAGCTTGGGTACACCCTAGAAAGGAACCTCTTGTTATACCTTACAAACTCTTCAGGGAGTTCATTAGCAAAGCGACTGGCAGTCACCTCATTGAAGGAGCATACTTGCCAGTACTTCTGGCTTCTCCTGGATGTTTCAAAGTCCTTAAACTTTGCAGACTGGCATAAGTTTACCTGATCAGAGAGCTCTCTGCAGAGACGCAGTTTTCTGTGCCCGGATCCATTAAGATGTTCTCTGTCATCATGTCCGAGTCTTCTAGCTATCTCCATACCTTCATCTTCATCTGTAACATCACCCTCAGAATCAGAGTTATCTGGAGGTAGCTTCTTCCCTTTTATGAGAATCTTGCCTTTGAGTTGTTCTGGGGAAGGCAAGTAATTTTGTTCATAGCAAGGTGGGTCCTTGTAAAGTTTGTCCCCTAGAATCTTTTTTAAGCACTGAACCATAAGACGCTGCTGTCTGACAGAACAGTGAACTACCAGGCAAAGGATCAAAGGGTACTCGGATGCCTCAAATGCATATTTGTCTATGACACTAATGACGCTTCGAAAAGATACTTGTGATACAACAGATAGTCCAAGGTAGATAAGGGGTTCATTATCAGGACCATCCCACACGACAAGCTCTATGCTCCGACATCCCATCCTTAATGCGTGGATGTACCCACTAATGTCTGATGTACCCCAATAATGGTCCTCAAACTGACATGCACTGTGAGCAGAATTAATATAATAGTGAGATAATGGCTTTGTCATGTCCTGGCACACCATTTTATGGTGAGGGTCAAAGACGTGACAGTCAGATGACAGGAGATAACGGGTGAAACCATCAATGGTAAGGTAGCCTTTATCTCTACCTTCCTTAGAGGGTTCATACTTATTAATTATTTCAAAGGAAGTGTTCTCGTTGACCTCTTCCATACCTTGTTCTACTTCCATGAATATCATGAGGTCTTTTAAGTCCAAGTACTCTTTATTGCTAGAAAATTGCACTAGAAGAAAGAAAACTTCAGGCCTGGTGCAAAGTTCACAGTAGGCTTCCACAAACACATCACAAGTAATATGATTTCCATACTTGTCGCTGACTTTCTGAAGTTCCTTAAACTTCAACTCAACAGTTGAGGTCTTCATTCCAGGATTGAGTCCCTTGATGAGCTGGATGGCCCTGGACAATGGGATCTGCCCTTCCCTGTCCATATCTGCAATCTCAAATAAAGACACAATCCAGAGTGTTCTTAAACTCGTCTGATTGGCCCCTGGCACAGCCGGAGTGTGCTTTCCATAAGATACAAGGTACCTAAGCCCCATAACCCAAGTATTAACAATATCTGCTGAACTGGCAACAAGATCCAATGACTCATAATTCTCTCCATAAATAATGGAGAATGCGCATTCCTCTGGGAACTGGTCAGATAGCCCATTACTTCGCAAGACTGGAGTCTTCTTTCCTACACGTACTTCACGGATGGATTTAATCTCTAACTTGGCTTTTTCTGAATCTTTTTTTGAAGGTTCCCACCGAAGAAATCTCATATCAAGGTCCAGGAGGAAGAAGCGATTGTACATCCTGGAATTGGACCGTACTTTCTTCATCTCACATCCTTCCATCATAAAAGAGATGCAAGCGGCTGTGCTGTTAATCTTTCTGTCGTTTGGCATTGTGCTAAAGGACACAGTTTTCTTTTGCTTCTGCCTGGAACCATCCTGAAAATGATTAAAAGAAAGAACAGGTCAAGAACCAATAACAAAAATCAAGACAACAGATCAATGTGCTTGATAAAATACGCAATGTTTACTCAAAGGAATTATAAAGCAAATGCTGGCTTTCACAAGCAATGATGTATGCCAGCAATTAACTACAAAAGAGTTTTATTTTTTTTTTTTTTTAAATGTAATTAGCAAATTAAATGCTGGCTCTCAAAAACAGGATTTAGGAGCTCTGGTGTATTCCTCACCTATTTTAATAGAGCGATCTTCAGAAATTTTGCTTTTTTGGATGAAGTAATATCTTAGGCACCCTACAATTAAACGTGTGATGGTAGCACTCTGTAGAGTAAAACTGATTGGCTGGTAAATGTATGCAGTAAATCAATGCAACTTTAGTCTAATCCTGTTCCTTAACGTAGATGCAGGGAAGATGACAAGGCGACTTGGCCATACCTCTTCAATCTACTGGAGCTACAACAGTTTGGTCCTTACTTTTCTATTTGCAACATTCATAAATCACTTAAGGTCTTTGTTACAACGAATTATCTCAATTCTATTCTCTTTGACCTGGGGGAAAGTACGAGACTGGGGTGTCCCACTTCTACTCTGCTGTTTAATGTTGTGCTGGACCCACACAATCCACAATCATTAGATCATCACTAGACAATAATGACCTTGAAAGGACTATAAAATACATTCACACCAAGAACACAACGTGCAATTTAAGAGAAAATAACAAAAAAAAAAAGTGAAATAAAGAAAATACAAAATATGGCCTAGATGCAACTGAACAACTGCCAAATCCATTGGTATCCCCTCCTTTAAAGTCCCATGAAATTGTCCTTCTTCTTAATCCTGCTACAGATGCCCTGCGAGTCTCCATCACCCCGTGGGACTCATTAAATCCCACAGATTAAGCAGAACTAATGAGCCCCTTTACAGAGAGATAAGCAGAGATTGCTGGCTAATGATCCAGCCCTGGAATAAACAAGCAGGCAGATACAACATTTTATTCCCATTAACCCCTTGAGTTTATAAAGAAGAACCCTAGAACCCTTTTAATAAATACCAACTACTTCAACTCCGTTACCTCTAGAATAATAATTAGTACTGTAGTAATGTCAATTTACTGTATAATATTTAGCCTTTATTCACGACCCTTTGGTTAATAAAGCTCGATATTAAAAGGTAATCCTGCTGCTTTGTTCTGGTCCCAAAATATCTCAGTCTGGTGCTTATTATTTCTAGTTTCTATCTAGTAGACAATAAAGAATAACTAAAACATAGTAAATAATCTGAAAGATACATTTATCAGCATTCATAATTTATAGTCATTTTTACATTGTTTTTATCCAAGACCCAGAGTCTGGTTTTTATATCAAAATATGTTTACGGTGACCCAGTCTTAACAAGATAAGAAAAAGTCTCAAGCCTGTTTTTAGCAAAGCTTACCTGCCATTTTTTCCTTTAAGATTCAGTTAAGACGGGCTAATTCTTTTTTTAACCATCGGGATTATAAGAGCCCCAGAGGAAACTGCGTATGATTTGTTAATTTAGCTGGGGATTGTAGAAAAACAAGACTTGTGCCAGACATTGCTGGTTCTTCTGTAGCCTTGTTCTATACATCTAGTTATGGTTTGGGCACCTTGGACGCTCATCGGAACTTTCTCCCAATACCTCCCAGAAGTGGTTTCTTGCCTTCTGGGATACAGATCTTCTATTGCTAATATCTTCAGAACTTTTACAGAGCAATAAAATAGCGGTAACCGAGCCGCAGATTTATAACAGATGCCCAGGATCATTGCACGAGTTATGAAAGATTTGTAATTTTAAAAGGGCGCTGCGTTCAGCTCATTCAGATTCTTGATATATATAGAAGTAGAATTCTCTAGAATAATCAGTGTTTAGCCTTCTTCTTTACATAATACTAAGAGAGAGAGGTGGCTTCCGGTCACACACCCTGGAGAGGAAATCGGCTGACAAAGGAATCCGCACTGAAATCCAATCTATACGTACACACGGACTGCTGCCGTCACTTATATATATATTATATTACAGGCAAAGTGCGAAATTGGTAATTCTACACCGCGCGCAGTATATGGTTTCCTACAGCCTCGGTACTTTTGTCACCTCTTCTGATGAACCTCAATGGTTATTCTTCTGGGATTGCATTTGTCTATCTTAGCAGCGTAATGAAAAGAAATTTCAAAGATTAGGTGTAAAGTCGCAAGGCTGAGTTTAGCCCCTGAAAATCCAGAGGGCATAGCTGATATCTCTATGAAAAAAATGTTAAAATGTATGTTTTTCCACAAACGCGCTATTTTAATTTTGTCAGTCGTTTGAGTTTTTGCATATAAGTGGTTTAGTGTCTGAGCACGATTACCGCTACGCAATATATACCTTCTGCAAGCGAAATAATTTAATGATAATTATCTTTATTTAAACTCCACATCTACAAAGCACGCAGCCAAGTCATTCAGCTTCTTCCATCGCACGTATAGCGTATACATATTATATATATATATATATATATATATATATATGACTCTTGGGAAGGATTAGAGATTACCAGATACCCCAGACAACCGTTTGTCTCCTAGCTGTAATTCTTCATAACGTTCCGTGTCCCAGCGGCATCTTCTGCTTTTGTCTAAATTGCATTTATATAATTCAGGTACTGGAAAATCTTTTTCACGAGTACTGAATCTTTTTCGTACAAATAAAATTGTGACCCCAAAAAGGCCAGGTTAGCAGAAGTTCAACAACAATGAGAATGCCAATTTGCATAAATTCATTTAGGAAATGTTTGTTTAGAGCCTGGGGGCCATTGATAGCACAATTGTTTTCATTGTTTTAATGTATTATTCATACTTGCTGACCTAAAAAAACATCTAAAATGGTATGAATATATATATATATATATATATATATATATATATACATACATACACACACATATGCACACACACACATATACACACTGTACAGACATGACATTATGACCACCTGCCTAATATTGTGTAGGTCCCCCTTTTGTCCCAAAACAGCCCTGATTTGTTGAGGCATGGACTTCAGTAGGACCTCTGAAGGTTTGCGGTGGGATCTGCACCAAGACGTTAGCAGCAGATCCTTTAAGTCCTGCAGGCTGCTTTATATAAGGAGGGAGATTCAGAACGATCACATGAATGCACAATATGTAGAGGGCAGCTTTTGTCTGTATGAGTAAACATATAGAAAAACACCAGGTGATCCCTCAGGTCTACATATATTGCATATCAACAGACACAAGTATACATCGACATACTTTAGTGGATTCTGGGCTACAACAAAAACTCAATCAATAGCTCCCTAAAAGAGATGAATATTAAAAACGGCTCTTGCTCCATCTCAATCACTCGTTGCTGTGTTTCCATATCATCGGCAAATAAGAAACACTTCACAAGCAAACAAAAAAAATACTGTGTTACCATGGACACCCCCCATATTAACAGAAGCCATTAGTTCCAACTAGAAGTCAGCCTGCGCATGCACTAATGGACTAAACACAAGAGTCACTTTTTGCAGCAGATAGAAAAAGTTAAACATGTTTTGTTTCTCTTGCCATTGACTTTAAAGGAGAAATCCAGTTTTAAAATATTTTTATTTGGGCATTCAATATAGGTTTGTGTAACAAGATAACACTAAACAACGGTGGGTTTTATGTAATATTGCTACAATAAATGTATCTGCAGATGTGGAGTCCACCCTGTCTATACCAAGCTTCCACTTTAAATGGCCATTGGAGTGAAACTAAAAACCTCCATTTGGCTAAATAAGCATTGGGATTTGGGATAGTGCGCATGTTACTATTTTTTGGTGTTTGTTCTATACCAATATAACCCTGGAGGGCCAAGCGCCACCATTTTGGGCTCCATGGCACTTAGTTGCCTCTGCAAGAGCTTACTCTGTCTTTGGCTACCTATTTGTTTTCTGCTTTGATCTTCTGTGTACGACCTCAGCTATCTCTGACCACACAGATTGCCGCCTGTCTTGACCTCAGCTATACTCAACTCGGGAGAGGCGAGAACAATGCCCGTCCTGAATTCTACATGGCAAAGTGGTACAGCACCTACCCATACCCTTCCCTGGTAACCTCCAGGGCGTGACTGGGCTGCAAGTCCTCAATAAACAATGTTCCGGGCTTAACGTTTCGGCTCATATTTGTTGAGGTAAATACCCCGGTTTATAACTTCGGGGTGATCTTGCACCTAGGGCCCAACTCATGGTCACACTTTCACAAAAGGGTAGAGGCTCGGTGCACACCCCATGGTGTAGGCCATGGCTCCGCTCTTTTGCAGAAGTACGCCAAGAGGCTAGAATATTGCAGACGGAAAGAGAAATGTTTCCGCAAATGTCACAGAGTGTGAGACAAAGTGAATGAGTGTGAAAAAGCGTGACTGAGGGTGAATGACAAACCACTAGGCTTAGTCAGCTGTGCAGCAGCGCCACTGATCTGAATAAGAGACAACCTTGATTATTATCAGTTGTTTTTCTTTTTGGTGGGGGACATCTTATAATTCAGCAAATACAGTATTTACCATACTGCTGTCTCATTTTGTCACTGGGCCGCTGAATAAACTCAGTCATGAGCAGTATACCAAATTCTGACACAAGAAAAAAGGCGATGTGCCTGCAAATGACAACACATAACGCCAAAAAACAATGAAACGTTCAATATACACCTAAAACACGGGTCAGGCTGGTCAAACACACCTGAGTGACATTAGAGACGTTCCTGCACACTAAAAGGGTTTTTTTACAGACTGCTTTCAGTATACATTAGTTGAATGTTTCATTTCTCGTAGTAAACCTAGTTCCAAAGGGGTAGAAGGTGAAGGTGCGCTCTCCGCAGCGTATTTCCCCTGATGGGTGAATTCAGCGCTGAAGCCAGTCATTAAACACATTTTTTGTTACAATAATTATTTTATCTAAAGATGCAAGTCTGTAATGCCAATTTATTCGCAATCAATTATAAATCAAACATTTTTTAAGGGAATATTTTGAAACTTGTGGTGGGCCGTGCTATTATTATTAAGCAGAAACATTTACAAATGACATATTAATATACAATGTAATATCTACTAAGAGTGAAATGGAAGGTATTTATAGTATGTATGTGTAACAATAGTGCCAAGGTGGGTAAATAAAAAGGATACCATTTTGGGTTCTGCAAAATAAACTTGAATGGGTAGTTAAACCCACTCACTATGTTCTGCGCAACTAATTCTCTGTTGTCCATGCAAAGATGCACAAATCAAACTGCATTATACACAGAGTCATGAGAACCGACAGAAATAGCCTTGCTGACGTGCGCGGTTGTTCAGAGAAGCCGTAGAGGGTAACAAGGCCTTCCGCACAACCCACTAGCCTGCCCTACTCTATTAGCTTCATACTGCGGGGGCTCAGGTGAACAATGATCAAGGAATCAAAGAATATTCAAGGTGAACCGAAATCCAGACTTTTGCATCTGAGATAAAAACATTATTCAATTCTACATATATCACTTGTATTGAATTAAAAAAGGTTTAGAATATTATATGATTATATATTATATTTTGCAGAAGCCAACATATTTCAATAAATGTATAGTCTTGGCATTTTATGTTATCCTTCATCCTTTAGTGAATTGGAAGCGGTAATATGGTTCCTGCATCATCTTCTGCTGTCAACCACCATGCAGTTTCTATGTAACGTTATTAGCGTTCTTACTTCTGTAAGGCTGAGACAACAATTTATAACATGATTGAGAATCGCGTTTCATTTTATTGATACAAAAGTGAAATATGTTACTCATGGGATTGTGAGAGTTACAATGGGGAATAATGTGTTATAAAGTAGCTGTGTCTGGTTAATGGATTGGGTCTGAGCTTGGGCCGCATTCATGATCTTTCTGCTTATCACTTGATGGTATTGAGAAGCAGTGTAGAACGTTCTGAAACACAAACACTACCAGGTTCCTGGAGCGCTGGCGTTATGAAGGCCTGATTCTATTCATATGCTAGGACAGGTGACACAATCCTCTCGTTAATTCAGATACGGTTATCCCACATCTGTCCAAGCTCCACAGTGTTTAGAGTCTCTTGTACTTGGGGAAACGTGGCCTTCTGTACCAGCGCCCATAGTCTGTAGAAAGGAGGCTGGCACTCAGTCCCCTCCAGGAGCCCATGGCACGGAGGCTGCATTACCACTACGTATCAGGTTCTACTTCATGGAGCGCTGGTGTTATGAAGGCCTGATTGTACTCATATGCTAGGACAGGTGACACAATCCTCTCGTTAATTCAGATATGGTTATCCCACATCTCCTCTGCCGCACCACTTACATATGAATTTTAGAAGCACGGCAGAGATCAGTGCAGATCCCTACAGCTCAGTTACCCCCTACTAAGTTGATTAATGCTGTGTTATCAGATAATTTATATTATACATATACTGCTCCATTAAAAGTTTCAAAAGATCAGTTAGCTGTTCTTATGGAAAACAAGGAAATTTCTAGCTGCAACTTAATTGCAAAAGGGTTTTCGAAACATAAACTTGGATTAGCAAATGTTACATGAAAAGTAGCACAACCACCTAGTAAATGCACAACGAATGTTACTGTGACACTTTGGCTTACAATCTCTCCGTTTCTCTCATGCATGCCTCCCTAAGGAGATTCTTATCTCATCGTTAAGTAATAAGAACCAGAAGATGTCTAGCTGGATCTGCACAGACACTCAACCAAAGGAATAAAGAAGTCCAGAGGACACAAAAGCCGTACTGGAGGAACTAGGGTACTGGGGTTAGGTGTGAGGTGCTTTCAACTTCCTGTTATGTTTCTCACTTCCTGTGACAAAGGAACCACATCCACATATCATAGACACACAGCTCTACAAGATATAGATATATACTAGATAATAAAGCCTGCGGTACCACGGATAATATGGATGGGATGATAATTCTTACAGTTCCAAAATCTCTTGTAAACAACATTTGATGGACAACTTGAGGGGTACAACAACATAAAAAAAAGCTTTATAATACCACAGAAACAGGACTGGGTTCTGCTTCAGCCCTTAATCCACCAAGCTGGATCTTAAAGGCACTTAAAAGCATATGATAAATGTGTGTTCCTGATTATAAAAACATGGGGGATTCTGCAATATACCCTATATACATTTGCCCCTTTCCCCCATATCCTGACACGTGGCAAGCTTTCCACCAGTCAGCTCCCATTCCTGGTGGCTCTAGCGAGACTGTTTGTCTGGCTCCTAGAGTCTGCGGAGATTTGCATGCAATATTAATAAGCAGCTGAGTGACCTTGAGAATTAGCCATTCTTTGTGATTGGAGTAATAACCGAGATTCTAAATTCAGTCCTGAAGGTTCTTGTAAATGCGGATGGATCCGTGTACTTTTGTCGGTCCATGTGGGTCATTTAATCTGTGTATTTTAGACATATATTTATATCAGTCATATTTTGCTTCATCTGTTTATCTGAGCCAGGCTGTATGCATTAGGGCAGAGCTCGACAAACCTTGGGCACCAGGTCACCATGGCAACTAGAAACTACTTCCTGGTGCACAGGGTTTTGCAGGGCATAGGGGTAGAAACTGGCCAAGGCTGCTATTGTGAATCTGGCCCCTTAAACTTTAAACCTACCCCTTAAACCTATGGGGTGCGGTGAAGCGGGTGCCACGAGGTGCTGAGTGGGGTCACTTAATGCACCTCTGCAGGAAAGTGTAGGGTGCCGGATTCACAATGGCAGACGATAGGCAGAGGCACAGCAGGTCTCCATGAGGTGAGAGTAGTGTATGTGAGTGTGTACTGTAGTGTTAGAGTCAGTGTGTATATGTATAGTGCTGGAATTAGTCTGTGTGTGTATACTGTACTATCAGTGTGTGTGTGTGTGTGTGTGTGTGTGTACTGTATTATCAGTGTGTGTGTGTATAGTGCTGGAGTCAGTCTGTGAGAGTGTGAGTGTATACTATAGTATAGTGTGTGTGTGTATATAGTGCCAGAGTCAGTATGTCTACTGTATTGTAGTGCCAGTCTTAGTGTGTATGTGTGCATAGTGTAAGAGCACGTGTTGTTATATATGTATAGTGTTAGCCAGTGTGTGTGTATGTTGTATCAGAGTGTAGCGTTAGTGTGTATGGTGTTGTGCATGTTACCATATGACATTAGCATGTCATATGGTGTGTATTAGTGTATGGTGTAAGGATGTGTGTACATGAGTGTAGAATGTTAGCGTGTGTTCCTGTTGGGTGTTAGTGTTTGTGAGGATAACACGTTAGCATGTGTCTGTTACTGTGTGGTGTTAGGATGTGTGTACATGAGTGTAGAATGTTAGCGTGTGTGTGTGTCTGTTACTGTATGGTGTTAGTGTGTGTAAGTGTAAGAATGGTTAAACATGCAAGCTTGAGTCTTTAGGGTTTAAAACACCGCTTGTCATGAAGGGTTATCTGCAGTACTATACAAAGTGAAAGAAATGTGTGTTTTCTGCTGCAATAAAAATCATTTAATTGCAGATTAGGGGGTAATAAGTGAGAATAACAAATATTATTGGAAAATATTTGGGCTGACTCCTAGATGCAAGCCAGATTTATCGACCCCTGCATTAGGGTAATATTTATGCGAGCCAATCCGTTGTGGGCGTCTCAGGATTCAGTGTATATATGAGCGTGAATGATCGCGGTGTATGATTTATCTAAGTCACTCCACTCTTTATGGATTGGTATAACTACATTTCAGACTCAGACTGCCGTCTATTGATGCATCGTGTTTGTGGAACCGTTATACTCCAGTACAGCTCAAATCTACATACACTGGACATAATCCATCATTAACCTTCACAAAAACACAACATTCAGAAGGCCACCCAGGGGAATGAAAAATGAAATCAGCCACTTCAAAGGGCCAGTAATGATGACAATCTTATGACATTTGCCTTCATTACACTGGAACAGCCAGTATATTTCTACGCTAACGCAAGAAGACAAATAAGAAAGGGAATGGAAGAGACACTGATAAAGATATCTCTGTAAATCCGAAAAGAATAAAGCCATTGCATAGAGACAGATTCATTGTTTTCTGCCTTCACTGATTACGAGTAGACAAGTATAAAAACCACATCTACATAGAGACAAAATCAATAATTTCTGTATGCAGGCGTGTGTATGTGTACATATATTTGAATGTACTGTTTACATATGCATGATATACAGATACAGTCACAATCCCAGTTGGGATAACATTAACAAACAAATCACACGTCGTATCCCCATGATAAATCAGAGAACAATCTCTCATTTGAATTTAGATATCCTCTTCTAATCCCCCCCCCCCATTGTCCACTTGCCTATCCCCTTGTGGATCTACCTCATTAGTGTTTCACGTAGTCTGCTGATGTAAAAGGCTGCCGTGTTATCACAATAAGGACTGGGAACTCCCCGGTGTCAATAAGGTAGATGTGATTGTTTTCACAGGGACACTTTCGCTTCCTTGTTTTCTTTAGCTTGATTTAGCATTTTAACCTGTTAGGCGTCAGAGCGCATCATCCAAAGCCAAAGCTGTAAACAACTTTAGAACATTAATCTTATATATACTTTTAGCAATCTGGCCACAACATCTAAATGCATAGATCGCTACTATCTAAACTAAACAAAGCTGGCCTTGTCACCCACTCGTTAAAAGATTTATGTATTATAATCCTCTAACAAATCGTGACTACCGGAAAAGAAGCACAGGGTCCAAGTAGATGTAGTGATTTTTAGAAGGTCACAGTGAGATAGGAAGAGAGTGACCTTCTCATGGATGGAGGGAGCGTGGACCTACCGCAGAGTAAAGGTGTCCGCACAACACAGAGCCCCGTGTCTAAAGAAAGCAGACACACTGAAACACGCAGCGATCATGTGATATCTTCATTATATTTCTCTATGTATTTCACGGGAGTAATAGATGCTGAAAAGCAAATAGAATTTCAGTAGGTTAATTATTTTCTAGACACAGCTGTGCGTTCCTACTATACCAGCCAGCACCTTCAAGTAAATAAATCGGTAGATTTCCTCTTCTGATAATTATATTACCATCCTGTATATCATAAAATGCTCCGTTCTAGTATTTATTATATTAAAAACATATTAGGAGATTGACATATACCCACCCACAATCACCATCCAGTGTTAAATTGGTAATCTAGACTATTAATGAAACAATGGAACAGTGGTCTTGCCCTTCTGGAACACAAAGGGTTAAATGTTTGTTCCAATGGCTGAGCGATTAAAATATGTTGCCTCCCCATGAAAACGTCAAATTATTTTGGACGTAAACCCCATAATCCATGTGATAAGAGCGCCTGGTGGATGATCTCTCCGCTTTGTATCCAGCTCTCCTACATTCTGCTCTCCAATTAATAATTAACGGACGGGCCTTCTGATGCAGGGCTTGCATCGATGATGAGGATGGAAGTACAGCCTGTCCTTCCTCCAGTGTTGTCCGATATCTCCGCATATGTTCATTATTCTTTTTAATGAATTGCAAGCCATACCCTTCATTTACATGATTAGAATGCTGTTATAACAATAAATCATATTAGACAGACATTCTCTCCCCTGTACGTTGATAATCAGGAGAGTGCCGTTATTCCAGGTATATGACATTATATGGTTATTTATGAATATTATTATTGGTTTAGTCTAGTTTTATTTTTGTATCAATATCATATACAAATCCTAAATATACTTGGGCAAAGTATTAAGTTTTTTTTTCTTTTAATACCCTTTTTCTGCATAATGTAGCATTTAATAATGATTAATGTTAAAAAATATCAAACACATTTAAAACAACATTTTTGCTTCCACAAGTTAAAAAACCCCCTGATTTATATTCAGCAATATTCCCAGAGTAGAATACCCAGTGTGCATAGGCTTTTGTTATTTCATAAGGGAGTGAAATGCTACATATTAGTTACTATTTTTTCTTATATTTGTCTTTTTAATTTTTATTTTTTAATATTTTCAATAATCCCTTTGGCCGCTTTAAAGACTGCTGTCTTGGTACAAGATGGTAGCATTTATGATGTCATAATGACAGCACTGTGCTTTGTTTCATTGTTATTTCATTTGTATTTTTGTTTTTCTATTTTTTTTTAAACACTTTAAAGCACTTCATGTTAGAAACCACATATTTAGGTTTTGGGATCTGTTTATTATGTTTTGACATTTTGTAACTTTTAAATCATGGTTTTTTTTTTATGAAGAGGGGAAACACTTTTTTCTCTCAAAAACAATAGGGTGTTCTATTAACTCCTAATGGTCATCTAGACATCATAACACATTTTAATTAATGCGTTAAGAAATGGGTTAAGGCTTAAAGGAAAAACATTAATGGGTGATTTCCTGAAAGTAGTATCCTCTTTTATTCCAAATACAAATCGGAGTTTTTAAAATTACTATTTGTAATTCCTAAAGCCAAACATATGCAGCCATATTGGTCCATGAGAGGAGTTTTTAGTTGGGTGTGATATCTTTTATTGGACCAACACACAAGCTTTTAGGAGATCAGATGACTTCTGCTGATGTTCTTGAAGCTTCAGTAAACTGCTGCACGCATTCGGTTTTTTATTGGAGCTAAAAATTAGACATCTCCCCTCCCTCTGACTGCCCGAAATAAAAGCAGGAAGCATACTTAAGTACATTAATAAGTAAATACTAAACATGCTTTCAGCACAGGGGAAGGGACAACAGTTGCAGCTCAGTAGTAAAGATTTAAAAAAAAAACACCCTAGAAAAACACAGTGCTACTAGTATATAATATATCTACTGATTTCAAGCATATAAAATGCAAGACATATTGTTCATTAGTATTATTATCTCAAAGTGAAATATATACAAATTCCTTCTCTCTGCTATTGCAACAATTTCTAGTTAACTACATGGATGTGGGTTCAACCTGCGCATGCGCGACTGGCTACGGTTCAAGCAATGAACATCCACTTGAATGGGACTTCAATTCTCACTAATAACAAAAGGAGCACTACAGTACACGTTCAGAGAGCATACTTAAGTACACTTCCTGCTTCCTGCTTTATAAGGTCATTAGGTCCGCCTCTGTATGACTTCAGTTTGTCGAAACCTGGGCTCTGTGAGTTTCCAATGCGTAACGCTCCAGAAATCAATGAACTCACAGAAGTCATGAGACGAAATACAATAGATGGGAGATGGAGAGGCTTTTGTTTGAGAGACTAATAGGTAGAGAAAAATGAGGTCCTGAGCGCAGGACATTGCATGCAGCAGCTGAAAAAATGCAAGATTTCAGCGTTTTCTGTCTTTTGGTTGTGGGAAAGACCTTTTGTCAGGGTTTCTACAGACAGAAGCAGGTGAGAGTACAAGGGCCTTGTGGCCCCACAAAGGCCATCCTGGGCCAGAACCCCTACAGCAATGGCTCTATGTATGAAGAACACACAAGAAGCTGAGGCTCATATTAGCAATAAAGATGGCCATGGCAATAGGAAGGTAAGCCAGCAGACAGCACAGATCATCGCATCACATAAGGATTGGATAAAGCACATCACTTTATGCTTGCAATGTTTTAAGAAAAACATTAAAGTTATGTGTTTTTTCTCAAATCTGGCATTCAGGATAAAAAGGATCATTGTAACATGCATCCATTCTCCACACAAGGAGAGGAAAGAGCACAACAACCTTATGTTTGGAATGTTATTTTTCTTAATTTTGAAAAAAAAATGCTAAAAATAGGTGTTTTTCCTAAATGATGCATTCATGCTGAAAAGGATTACTGTAAAATGCATCCATTAACATCCAGCTGCATAACATGGTTAGCAGAAGTGTTTTCACTACTTAATTATATGAAAGTTCAAAAGTGCTACATATGCTTGCGCTCTTTCCTCATTCTTACCATATTTTCCATAGTAGAAAATAGACCGGATTTTTATATAATATAGAAGGCTCTACACACCCACATCACTCCCAGTGTCACCATAGGGAACGTATGATCGTGTATTACCACCATTAGCAGATAAGCAGTGCCAGGGTCCTCAACCTCCAGCTGTCCACAGCAAACACAACATGTTTTTTTTTTTTGTTGAGTGGAAGAAATGATAAAATATTTGGCCATAAATAATGTAACCTTTTTATTAACATACTCGAAACAGTACCAACCAAGTCATTTCATTCTTCATCCACTGCGAGCATCTACCTGCATAAAGATTAATTGCCCTGGAACGGGGAAGATAAGAATGACACACTTTGCCACTTATTCCATAAACACAGCAAAGGCAACTTCACTCTGCTCTCTCCTTCATCCCTCACATCGTCCCTCACCAAATCCTGCTGCCTTCACCTGAAAAACATCTCCCGAATTCGGCCATTCCTCACACAAGAAACAACCAAAATACTAATCCCCTCCCTTCTGGATTATTGCAACTCCTTACTAAGTCTTTCAACGCTCCAATCTGTCCTCCGCACGGCAGCCAGACTCATCTTTCTCTGTCACCTTTCCTCATCTTCCGCTCCCCTGTGCCAATCGCTCCATTGGCTCTCCGTACTCCAGAATCAAATTCAGACTCCTACAGAGCCCTTAACATAGAGGGTATATAGAGGGGATCTCTGTATCCAAATACACCCCTAACCGCCCTCTCCGTTCCTCTAACGACCTGCGTCTCTCTTCTATCATCGTTACCTCTTCCCACTCCCGCGTTTCCCCCGTTCTGCACCCCTTCACTGGAATTCCCTACCCCGTTCCGTCAGACTTTCTCCCTCACATGCGACTTTCAAACATTCCTCCTAACACTCTCAGCCAACATCCTAATCAAGCAATCTGAACGATCACCAACCTCTACAGATCATCCTGACTCGACCAACTCATCGCTATCCAAGTAGTCCTCTCCTACTGTTTCACTTTCCCCTCTACCCTTGACTAGATTGTAAGCTCACAAGGACAGGGCCCTCTTCTCCTTTGTTCCAGTTTGTTAATGCGTGTGATTTTTAATTATATTTCTGACTCTGTTGTAACTGCGCTACAGAATTTGCTGGAGCTATATAAATAAATATAATGTAGTGACTGACCCTCTAAGGAGGGGCACTTGGGGGGTATGATTAAGCATAGCTTTAACAGTCCTGAATCCGTCAGCACGTCGCTTGATTTATTTGTGGATATTTTATCATAAGTGCTACTCAAGCTGGCCTTATTAAAATGCATCACGACACCCCACGCACTTCCAAAGTTATTTCACGTGGAAAGTGCCGGTACGTACGAAAGTGTAGGTGGACATCTTTTTTTAATCACACTCCGCATTTATATAAAGTATTTTGATTATGAAATAATGATGCCAATCACAATTCTATTTCCAAGATGAGCGTCTGGATTATTAGATCTTACTTATGGGTTACTTATGGCCCAGGTGCAAAGGAGGCATGAGTTGGGCCAACATCTTTGGGTGTTGAGTATGGTTAAGCGGTCAGGGAAGTGAATGGTACCTGGTACCTGTTGGGTATAATGTCTATTTCATCTCACATGTTCTGGGGTACTTTATGCTGGTGGTGAGGGGTATGCACAGTATTGGGTTCTGTGATGGGGGTTCCTGTATAGGGTGCACCCTGTATGATGTATAGGTGTATAGGAAGGAATGGTCTTTGGGATTCAGATATGGATGTGGGGATAGTACAGGGGTCTTACCTTCATAATGCCCGTGGTCCTCTGGTTCCCTGTCACCCGGCTTCTTTCCCCTGAGTTCTCCCTGCTGCTCCTCCCTGACTGGGGACTGTCCTCCGCGTATCTCCCATTCAGCACCGGCTCCTCTCCGCGATCAGGAAGCTGAAGCCCCGCAGCAGTCACTGAGGCCACATCCTGTACTCCTAAAAGTCCTACAATGACGGCTGCTGCCGCCGCGGTACCGGCCGCACAATCCCGTCCATCCGCCATCCTAAAAGCTGTCACGGATTCCACACGCTCAGCCCGGCATGATCCCGGACAAATGATCCACAATGTGCAGAAGAAACGCGCTGCCCCGAATCTGGTACACCGGGATCCTTACACGGTCCTGGGCCGGGCACGAGCTGCCGCTGCTCGGTGCCGCACGCTCAGATTCCGTATAGGATACGCACTGTGGAAGTGGGTGTGGAGGGGCTGCCTTATCGTGACTGCCGCGGGAGCTGCAGGGTCCCCGGATTGGTGCGGGTTATGTGCTTTGGGTCACTTGGTGTTGCGGCTCTGCGACAGGCACCGTACGTTTCAAATATACCGGAGCTCTTTAGTAAATGTGCTGGTTGGGGATGAGAACGTGTTTTGACTCGGGACCTGAGAGATTGCGCCTCGGCGTGGGGTTACAGTGTCCGTGGGTTTAGCTTTAACTTTGCCCATTTGGTGCGGGTCACTGGCATGGTTCCACGCGGTGCCTGTGATGATGATGATGCACGGTGCTCTGATACGGGGCGGCTGCTGATATGAGAGCACCGATGGGATCTGGGCTATACCGCCACTGACACTGAGATTTGCCCCGGGGTATTGGGGTCTCACGGAGCAGTTCCTGCACTCGCGGGTGTGTGCCGTGGGGCAGCCGCTCTGCATGAGGCTGTACCCCGTGTCTGTATCCTTGCAGTCAGAGCATTTGAATCGTTATTGAATCCGTGCTGCGCCGGCTTGCTCTGTAGGGCGATCCGCTATTGTATCGTTGCTGTCCTGCTGTGGCTTTTCTATAGGGCGACCTCCATCACTGCCATAGATCGGCGCTCCCGTGTCAGATCCCTGCTGCAGGACACCGGCTTTGTCGCCGTGATGCTGAGCGGTAGCGGCGATGCTTCTCTATAGGGGTATACGGGCTATAGGTCCCCCGCTGTAGAGCGGCTGCTGCGCGGCGGGATGCGGAGAGCAGGGTCCGCGCTGTGCGGTGGGATGTTCCCGTGAAGCCTCTCCATCCTCGCGTGTCTCTGTGGGTCTGAGAGCCGCTCCCCCTCCCCCTCGTCTCAGAGCCGGGACTTCCTCGCTCGCACGTGCGGTCGGCGCTGCAGCATCCCGGGCCACGGAGAGTGCGATGCCTGCGTTAACCAATTCACTGCCACGGCTGCAATTCGCGTAATCCAATGTAACCCGTGGCTTGCGCACACAATGATCACAATTTATTACCATAAACGACACGTAATCAAATCAAACTGCCAGGGACTACAAATGGCCCTTCACATTAACCCAATTAACCCATGATTTAGAAATAGTCCATAATTCCAGCTCCAACCATGGGCTCATAAATTACAAATACACCAGTCATTACGAATTAACCCTTGCACTGCAAGTAACAGATCTCAAGAAGTGAACCAGAGATCCTGCAAGGTTTCTCTTGTTTATGACACAGACTTTGATTTCTGTCGCTATTAAGGTTATTTTTAAATACATAGAAATATATTTTGTCTAAATACTTTATGATAATCTTTAACTCAGTCTTAGAGGACAAAAAGCGGTATGAAACATTGGTAGATTGGAGCAAGCTTGTCAGACTTACACAGAAAGTAGAATTTCAGGAGATAAGAACCATTTGGCGCGTCTCGTCCGCCCATTTTTCCTGATATAGAGACTCAGATCTTAATCAGTCCTTGATCTAGTCTTAGATTCAGGGTGGCTTCATGCCTGCCCCATGCTGCATATTTAAATAGCTTGGTCCTTGGAGATGGGATCAGGAGTTCGATCTTCCCATTCCAAACAATTACAAGGCCTTGCTGCCGCTGGGACTGTTACCTCTTTGATCTGTCGTTACCTGGGTTAGCGGTAAATAGGCTCAAATAACGTATGCACGTTTTATATCAACACAAGGTGTTGTCTTGCCCTGATGCTACCCAGACCCCTGTGTGCTCGCATGCAAAGTGCTCCCATTGATTTCAGTAGGATCACTTTCCTGCCACTGATTGCCACCAACAGTGGGACCAAGGAGCAGATGGCGCGCTGCAGATTCTCCAAACGGTAATTGACTATTTTTCCCCTAAAATACATCGCCTTTTAACTCTCTAAATGCTCTATGCACCCCTTACATCACAACGGCACCTAAATACAAAACATAGACACACGGCCCAGACTGGCCGTCTGCCACATTGAGCAAATACCCGGCGGACTACTGGCCGACAGCACCACACACTCACCAACAGCGTGCGACCAGAGACGGCGACCACTGGCCTTAAAGTACCAGGGTCGCCCGTTATTAAAATAAAAATGATTTACAACCAGGTATGATGCATACATTCAGATGGCATGCCATGCATTCTATTACTGCTTTTCCTATTTTCATAAGTTTATTTGATCAGTACCACTGGGAGGTCATCACAAGTATAATTATCGTATTTCCCTTTTTGCACAAAGTGTATTTTTTCACCATTTTGTGGCCAGTTCTGTTGAACTTAATATATTTCTGGGACATTTGAAGGTGACAGCATGAATCTGTCATACTTTCAAAAAGAAAAAAATTAATATGTTCCTCACATCCCCAACATCAAGAAGGAAGCAAGAAACCAAAGGGACTCTTTTGTCTTCAGTGGCGGCCCAGTCGAAAGAGAGCGTCAGTCTTCATCGCTCTAGTGACTGCTGACATCACACATACAGCTGTCGTGAGTCTCACAACAGGGGCATCTGGAGCCGCCAGCACACGGTACCTGCCGTTTCTAGACACCGATATGTAGTCCGATTTCTTCTTCATGGCGTCTCTCTGCTTTCCTTTGTTAGTGGTTAGACTTGTGGCTGTATGGAGAACACAAAAATATTTTTAGAATAAAATGACAGGTCTGCTGTAGGGTAAAGTAGGATTTTATTGATCTACTATACAGTATCGGGTAAGGGTAGATGGCAAACTATTAGAACCACAGGGAAAAAAATCACTTTAAACACATAGCATAACGACAACTATAATAAAGCATGTTACAGAGACACAACACACAATGTAAAACAGTTAATCATAATAAACAGACGTAAACCAGGCCAACGTAGCAACAAACGGGACCCACACCTTGACTATTGATTTATTACACGAGACTTTGCTAAGGGGTCTATCCATCCAAAGGCGTTTTAGATTTTCATATGCATTTCATGATGTAAAACAATTGCTAAATGAGCTACTTTTAAATTGGATTTATCCAATCCTTTAAAATACATGCAAAATACTGTTCATGATAAACTAGACTATAACAACTATCGTTAACTATAGTCTAGCACTTGAAATGTCCTGCTGCCCTTTTGTGTGCTGTAGAGCGCTGGATGCCCTGCCGTCATGCTGTTTCTTACAGACCGTATCATAAAGAAAGTACGAATCTACACCATTAGCCTGAGCATGGATTCTCTGATTCCTCTGTGATCTTCTCTGTCCAGAATTGGTTTTAACTGTGAGGGACAGAAAAACTTTCATGGCGTATTAAGAAGCATAGAAACTTTTTGTGTGCGGCTCTCCTATTGTGCCCTGCCTGTCCATTGTATTATTGTAACTAATAATAAAAAATAAAAAAAATAACTTCCTAAACTACAATTTATTTAAAAAAATCACCCCTTAATTAACACAGTTACATATACAGTATATACCAACCTTTGCTGTTTGTAAAAATACAATATACATCACAAATAACATCCCAATTTCAGATGTCCAAATCAGAACACCTTTGTTGGGGGTGGGATAGGGGCCGAGGAGTGCTTTGCGCCCATAGCTGTAACGCGTTCTGAGTATGAGTGCCCTGTGACAGCCTCTTTTAATTTTATAGCATGGAGGGCTGGCCCGCGTAGATCAAAGTGGCCCCCTAACAGATCTACGATCCCCAATGTCTGCAAAGGCAGAAGACAAGGCATCTTTCTACCTTCAAATAGCACTGACATTTAGTTTGGTGTTTTCAGAGTCATTCCTATATTTCTCCTGGTGAAAACCCCACATTTATCTACAACTATTTTCATTTCTGCTGGGTTTGGGTCAAAGTATGAACAATACAGAAGAATAAAATGATGTCATGTGTTCTGAGTAGTATCAGTTAGTGATTGTAAACTGTACAATGTAGGACTGTACAAAAGTGTTACACAAAGAGTCTGATAAAAGTGATTAGTGGTGATAAGAATCACAAAACTCAGCAAGATTTCAGAACCGCATGCAAACAAGCAGCTCTTTGAAACAAGTAACAAAAGCAACAAAAGTAACAAAAGTGTGTATAAACAGGATTCTGGAGTAAACACTCACCATCTTGGGTCACAGATACACTGGAGGCGCCTCAATCAAAAGGTGCAGAAGACCAGATGACACTTTGCATATACTGTGAAGAAAAACAGTTTCATTATTGGACAGCCTGAAATATTAACTGTTTGATTAAAAGAAAAGAAAACTATTTCACCCCTTTAGCACCGAACACAGCGTTATTTACAGAAAGAACAGGTTCATATTTCTCTCTCTCTCTTTCTGTTCAAATATGCTTCCCTTTTTCTACTGTTCTGGCCAGTCAAAAGTCTGTATGGCAAATGCTTTCCTTAGGTCTCAGGGTTGGTGATTGAGACTGAGCCATTCTTTTGTTTACCACAAGGCAGCCGAGTGTATAGTAACTCTGTAGTAGATTGGGCAGAGATAACAGAGCAAGAACACAATGACCAATATGTAGCTGTCTGAGAATATCATATTGAAAAAAAAGCAGCCCAATACATTTGAAAGCATATTTTAAATCTGATACTAGTCATATATTTTTTGTAGTTTTGCAGAACAAATTAAGCTACGGGTAGCAAAATGTAATTATTGTCTCCCTGCTCCATGGACCAATAGCTGCTACATAATTATCTTTATTTATACACCGCCAATGTATGCAGCGCTTCTTACGATACATACATGTACATACATACCTGTATATACATACCTGTACATACATGTATATTCAAGTGGACTGAGACCCCCCCAATACATTAGGTAAGGAGGGCTTACATACCTGGTAAGATGAAACTTCACAACTTCTTTATCATTGCAGATCACAGTGAAGTCCAAATGTAGAGGGACAGAAAAACACTAAAAACACTCAAAAACAGTAGGGTGTCCATATGGCTACTTTAACCAGGGACGCATCATGTAGGGTCACATTGATTTTAATGTAACCCTGGCCCACGGCAACAAAAACATGCACAACAAAAAAAAATAATACACAAAGAAAAGAACACCATAAAAGCATTTATATAACTTCTACGTGACATTGCTGTATATAATAATAATAATAATTAGTTAATTAAAGGTGTTAAAGCTTTAAGACATATTGCAAAACACACTAGTCATTACAGAGTTAAATCATTCCAGCCATCTAATCAAACGGAAAGTGTTTACTTGTTCGACAATCTGTAATAATGAGGATTTAAACTGCTCTTTTAATATAAAAATGTTGCTTTTCCCCTTTCTTTTTAATATATTTATTCAAGTCGCTTAATCCGACCTCCATTTAGTTTATGAAATCCGTCAGCCAGGACAATAGCGGAGCAATCTGAAGGTGATATCAGCACGGCGTTGTTTTGCAATTAGATTGGATGGGGTGACGTCAGATGGATCCGTGGGAAGTTACAATCTTTAGACCTTGCTATTATTAGGGAAGGAAAAACTACCACCCCCCATTTTTTGATTGTCATTTTTCAGAAATGAAAATAATGGACACAGAATAATAAAATAAAAGGCTATGTAATTAAGCTATCATCATAATGCTGGTTTCATTTTTCATTAAAAGAAGCAATTAATCAAGACAGATGGGGTTTGGAAATACAAATCCGGCATCACAGTTTTGCTAACCCGTTGACTACTGGGTTTACTCTGCATGGGAGCACAAAGGGAGCTATGCACTAGAGAGATAAAGAGACGTGCGTGCGTGCCCATGGGCCCAGGACAGGGGCAGGCTAGGCACGGGGCAAATGTCCCCCAATTCTTGAAACAAGGCCTACCCGCTTGCAGATGTGGGGCTCAGTGGAAGTTGTGGAAGGCTCATACTCTGTGCCAGATGATATGCGAGCGCCTGTGTTACGTTGCGTTAGTGTGTGTGTTAGTGTTTGTGTGTAACAGTTACAGTTTGATGTGAGGGTCATGGTGTAGCAGCACGCTCCATCTTTTTGCTGGAATAATACCTTAACAATTAATTATTCAGCCAACATTTTCGTTTTTGGAAATCCTTTCTGTCCACCCGGTTGCCGTGGAAACAAGAAATAAACACATAAAAGAAGTTTAATAGGGAATTTGAGACCAACAGATGGAAGAGAGAGGGTCACAATTAGCTTAGAGTTATAAGGTTAAGGATAGTAGTAGACCGGTTAAATGATCTACATTTTTAATAGGTGTTATTTATTAAATAAAATCTAAACTCTAGAGAGTCTTAGACACTGTGAGAAACGGCAGGCTGAGGCTCACCAAGTCTCACACCGAAGAATCTCCGTCTGTAAAACGCTCAGATGCAGCACAGCAGGCAGTCGGTGAAATGAATGCATCCCCGACACGCTCTGCTCTTATATATTACTATTTATTATATATATACATTACTACTGGACAAGTCCTCAGCTCGAAGGTCGGCTCACTCATTCTCCCTCCTCTTAGCGCAGGCAAAATGGCGAGATTCTCTTCCTCTCAGCGTAGTTAAAATGGCGGCAGCGGCGATGGAACCATTGAACGGAGATTTTCGTATTGCACACATTTGTTTTTAGTTTCTTTCGCCCAAATGGAAATACCGCATTTGTACAAAAACGAATGCGCAAGTCTGAGTCATTCCTTTCTTTGTTCCACTGAAATGCAACTCCATTTGATAAAATATTTTTATGCAATAAGAGATTCCCAGTTAGTAAGATGTTGTTTATGTGGAAAGAGGGTTATTTTTTTATTGATAAAGTGCCAAAAGATTCCTTACCATTATAACACAAAATGTACAACATGAAAATTAACAACATTAACAATATGATCAACATGTAAGAGAGATTTGCACATAAGAGGGCCGCTCTCTTGTAAGCTTACAATATTTTAGGAGGAAGAGAAGGAATAAAATGAGAAGATGAGATTGTAATAATCCTGATATCAAAAGGCATGGACTATTTTAGGTGTGTAAGGAAAGCGGGGGGGGGGGTTTGGTCAATGGATGTTAGGACACAACTTGTTTCTGTATGCACTCAGCCAACCTCCTGTGCCTCAAAGTCCGAGGCGGCTGTATGCAGTCCAGGGGGGCACCAGAGATACAAGAAGCCAAAACATGAAGCTTGAAGAAAGACTGGTGGCTCACCAAGTGCACACGGACTGGTCCAATGCTGCCTTTAAATCGGAATGACTTGTAGATGGGGAAACGGTCCTGCAGAGCTTGGTCCAACTATTGGCAGAATGAAAATTAACAAAATAGTGAATGAACAGGAGGCATAAGGAAGTAACAAATACACATAATACATAAGAAGAACAAAAAATGAATTGCAGAGAGACAGAAAAGAGGAGAATGTAAATAAGCAAGATCTGTGAGGAGTGGGCCTGAATAACGAGCAAACAGAAAGCGTTGAGGCCTGAGGGTTGAAGGAGAGGTTTAGGGATGGATGAAGAGATGAATGAGAAACGTGAAAGTGAATAAAGACAATAAGAACACACGAGAAAATCAAAAATAAAGGCATAAGGGATGATCATCAATCAGACCCACACGCACCCCTTATACCCGAGTCACACTATTTGCCGTACAAATAACTATAAAACATTATTTTATCACATTATTTGTATTAAAATGCTGCAAAGCAAAAGTGTTAAAAGGCCCTAAGAACTAAAATACATTACGCAGAATGGAATCCAAACATTTCCTACCGCAAACATTTTTAGATGAAAAAGTTCCATTTTATTCAGTGGAACAAAACCGCGATCGCATTATTCTTCATGATATTCTTGTAAGAAACTTTTATTTCTTTATTAATTCATGTACACTATGTTTTCATATTTAAGAAAAGCTATGATTGAGAAAAACACTTTTTGTTTTTATTTCCTTTTATTTGCCAGCCTGCCCCCCCAGTTATGAACATCTGCCCCCAGGCTTGCCACTCTGCCCCCAGAAATGCCTTATACCCTCTTATATGCCACTTTGCCCCATGATATACCTTTTAACCCTCTATATGCCACTCTGCCCCATGATATGCCTTTTAACCCCTATATGCCACTCTGCCCCATGATATGCCTTTTAACCCCTATATGCCACTCTGCCTCCAGAAATGCCTTTTAACCCCCTATATGCCACTCTGCCTCCAGAAATGCCTGTATGTGGACATGACATGTTAACATTAACACTAAGATAAAGGGTATTTGGTACAGAGTGGGAATGAGCCAACCATAAGGTTCTTTGAATATCTGCCATTGAATAGCCCTTCATAATCATTTTAGTTCTAATAATCCATATGTAAACATTTTACTTTTCCAGCAGTAAAGATTTTGTAAATTAAGTCAAGCAGGGATTTCAAATGTCATATGCCCGTTAGAAAACGACATAACAGGGTGCTCAGATACCATTAAATCAATGCAGGTTATAAATCCATGCAGCTCCAGTTTTTGCAACCCTGAGCATCTGCCAACTGAACCGGAGACCCTGACATTGAAGTTAAAACCCCTAAGATATGGAAATACGTTCTAGGTAGCAATCAAAGCAAATTTTCTGTACTGAGCTCATCAACTGGTAACTATCACAAGGTATCCAAGGCTTAAAAAAGTATCTGGAAATAAAACTATAGCTCATGTAAAAGAAGACAACCAAGAAGAGAGAGATTGCTAATTTTACATTGGCGTCACAAGGCTTACTGACATTTAAACTCCTACTCATAAGTCAGTTAACAATTTTATTTGTCATAGCGGGTGATGGGTTTTACAAAATGATATGGAAATCCAATATAGATGCGCATTTCTCAGGCTACCCCACACAAATATCAGCTGGGCACAAGCCGCATGGAGCCGTTCAGAGACTAGCTGCCCCCACTCCTGTAGACATCTGGAGCCGCTTACTTACATAGAGCAAAGAGCACCACTCACAACTGGAACTACTTATCTACAACGGAGTAGGACCTGGGGAGGTGGCATTATAACTAATGCGTGATCAGCTCCTTTGAATGTTAGAGGGGCCTTCTGAGCATTCCAATGTCAGTAAACATTCCTGAAAGGAATACTTGAAATCAAAGCATTCTAAATAAACTTAACTTCAACAAAAAGTGCATAGGACTTCATTTTACACAAAACATAAAACTTTTCCTCGAAAATAAAGGCTAGGCTTTCAGTAAACACTGGATTTGGGAATTGCTTGCCTCTTAAAGCATGTTAGTACCGGGATGTTGGTTGGCATTCATGTGATTTCTGCACCGATGTGCTGCTACAAATGCCCCTTTTACTACATACTGCCACAGATTGCAATACCGGACTGCCACCTAGTGGAGACAAGTTTTTCTGCATACAAACTCAATTGTAAAAGGGGTATTGAAGATCACTTTTCAACAATTCCATTAAATGTATTTATAGGGTGCTTCTAGAGGGGGAGTGAAAATTAAAATGAAAACATGTTAAGACAAATTGGTACAAAAGGAGAAGCTCCGGCTCTTGAAAGCCAACTATCCGCGTGCTGCAATGTGTACGTCCATCAAACGGTTTCAGAATTACTAAAGCTCAGATCAAGAAGTTTTAGTCATGTATGTAGAAAAGTGTCATTTCTAACTGACACCCGTGACACTTTCAGGTTAAACCTCATCCCTCCGATTCAGTTGATCATCTGTACCACTTCCTATAAACTGTTGCTTTGTCTTGAGGTGCGCTCCATTTTCTTCAATAACTATACACTCTATTTTTAAACATATTGGATAGATTCATTTTCAGCACTTTATACTACCCCAGCCCAACCATACACTATTCACCCCCGAGCAGGGTTTAATGCCTCACACCCCCTCTTAAATGGCTCCTTGCTTAGTCCATGTTTTCCCAAATTACACACACGCCCACCAATATGTAATTTATTATTATTAGTTAAAATATAATTTGAAAAACTATTAAAAGTCCTCAAAATGAATCCTAACATTGGACATTTCCCGCACAGTTGGAAACAGAGTCCCAAGCCTGCTGCATCTGGATCACATTAGTTTTGGGCATCCCTGACACCTAATGATTCACTAAATCTTCTTTTGCATTCATGTTTGGCATATTCGCCTTCTCTACCCCTTCACCAGTTACGGTTCACAAACCTTAACATCTCAAGGCTGCAGACAGGCTCATCTTTGGGACTTAAAAAGTCATCCATTATTTAAACGCTTTTCCTGATGAAGAGACTGAAAAAGCAGCTGACAGGTCTATGCATCACCACGTACAGCGATCTGGTCTAAAGGGTCTAAAGGAAGTACAACCTTTCCGGGTGTTAAACAGGGCAAAAATAAAACGTTTCTCTTAGACGTGTGCAAAAACAATGAAATTCAGACAACAAATTCAATGTCCTGCTCATCCTCCAAATCTGGAAGAAGATGTCGCTGGAAGCCCTCCATTGTTGCGAAGGTTCATGGAAGGTTATCTTAGGGCGAAATGGCAGAGCTTCCGGGAACGCCCTCTCCCCCAATCCTTCAAGCGGCAGAGAGGATGACACCGAAAACTCTCCCGTTTTGCGGAGTTTCACAGGAAGTTATATTCAGGCAAAATGGCAGAGCTTCCGGGCTCAATCAGGGAAGCGGTCAGCAGAGAGACAGGAAGATATTCAGAGACAGTGAATGAGAATAACTGTGTGAGAGAACATGAATGAGAGAGTGAAAGAGGAGGAGTGAATGAGCCCACAAAACTATGAAAATTTGTAGCTTTTTACTTTGTTTTGTGGGGGGGTCTTGCCTTGTTTTTGGAGATTTGTATGAACTGATGAACTATGCAAGCTTGGTTAAATTTGCAATTCGTACAAATCCGAATGGAGAAGTCAAATGTCTTGTTTTAAGAATAAGCATGAAATGTTCAGAACGTGCCAGCGACTCATACTCACCTTGTTTCTTTGTTCTTCTGATAAGTCTCTGACTCCCTTCAGTGCTATGAACACCTCATAGTGAGGGTCAGAGCCCCCTAAAAAAGGACCTAGAGTGAATAGTACATTTGTGAGTTACAGTGTAATAAAATGTTAGCCTAATCTATGTATTTTTTCATATATTTCATATTATTTCAATAAGATTAAAAAGAACAAGCTTATAGGGGCACTCCATCCGCCGTATACATTATATATAAGAATACGAAAGCTGTGTGGGCCATTTCAATTTTTGTGGTGGCCCCCTTGCAAATGTTATGAGACCACAGAGGAGGAGGGTAGCTGCAGGGCTGCAGCTTCTACCTCAGGTAAGCGAGGGTTTTTTAATCTTTTTTCCGTTTTCGAAGAGTGCATAGTAAAGCACCCACAGAGTACTTTTCTATGCATTCATTATTGGTGCCGTCAGATCCAGTAAACTATCTCTTAAAGACCTTGGAAGAATTAAAAAAACCACTGGTCATGTTCTGCTGATTGCTAACATTTTATTTTGGGGGACTTTTCCACTTTAAGAAGTCAAATAAAGCGCTGTATAGAATGGGTGTAGTATATGATAGAATTTTCCAATCCACGCTGTGCCATATGTTTACGGGAAATAGTAACTAAGTGGTTTCCATTAATGGCTGAAATAAAAACATAAATTTACTAAATACATTTTATTAAGAACAGAGAAGCTGCTGTAAGGCTCAATAGCGAGGAAATTCCCAGGTGGACGGGATTTAGATATAAAAGTACATAGTGCAAGTTCTTGCTTATTGGATCATTGGTATCTATAATGAAAAGACCCACTCTTAAAGCTTTGCCTCTGATATGTTTTTAGTAGATTCATTAAAAAGGTAATGTTGGTTAAAATATGTCTGCTGATTGCTTCAGCATGCTTCTCTGCTCCAGCTTTCCCTAAATAAATATGGTCATGGCCATAATACAATGCAGCAGGCAACTGGAATTCAGTTAAAATCTGTGCTCAATATGGAAGATGTGATTGCAAAAACCAATATAGAAAATGAACTTAAAATAAAAATACTAAATTAACTCCCATCCTATGGAATGCAACCACTGAGCTACACCTTGACTCTTGTGTGAACCAAAGAAAATCCCTTTAAAGAAGGCACATAAAATGCAAACAAAAAATATTAAACATAGCGTTATGTTAGAGAGAACTGATATCTGCACTGACAAGTGCCAATAGTGGATAAAGGCACATCAAATCCTCGGGGTCTCATCTTCTTGTATGCCAGCGAGAGAAAGAAGGAACAAATTGGGTAACAATCACAAAAAATGAAGAAAAACTATATGGATAAAATAACACTTAAACATAAATTTGCCTGTGGCCAATACGTGGTAATTCGGCCTGACTTCCTAAGCAGAAATGAATGACTGAAATGTATGGGATGCGGAGAGACTGCCGTCCACTATTTATTGTCAATGAGTCCATAATTTTATGTTTGTAAATGGTATTTTATTCATAGATTATTTTTTTGGTGATAAGACCCCAAGGAGTTGATGCGCCTCCTGGCATATATCGCTTTGAACGCGATGCTAGATATGGAATGACAGATAAAACCTGTATGTTTTGGGTTACAGATCACGCAGAAGCAGTTATACCACATGCTAGGAGACCACTTCTGTAGTGTCTGCCTTTTTGATATAGATATGTGACGGAGTAACACACAGCCATACGTTAGGAAGATACAGATATAGCGAGAACTAGCTGAAAAGAAATGTTTGACCTACCTGTGCAAAAAATATTCATAATGTGTCTGATATGTTTTGCTACTTTTTAAATAAAAATCTCAGAGGAAGATTCCTATAAAACACATTTGTTTTACAGAAAAACAGTCATAGAGGTTTCAATGATTTAGGGGAAAACCACAGGAGGGATTTCCAATCCAATAGGATGGATCAAAGAAGGGTTTATTTTGCCAATAGCAGAGTTATGGTTTTTTGTACATGAACTGTTCTATCTAGCATATTGGACACATTAGTGATTCATACAAAAAAAAAGAAAAGAAAATACTGACACAGGTTGTATCTGCTTACCATCTCCCTCACGCTAAATATGCAAGGCCATATTCAATGACCCTACTCGTTTCTGTACTATTTCAGGAAAAAAGAACAAGCCCCAAATTGTTGCAAAGAAGTCAGTTTAAATTCACAGGGAACGTAGATAAGTAACATGAATTGCAATTTACCAACCGTCTAAGCAGATTAAACCTAACATCCGGGCAGTCGACTGAGATGACGGAAATTCAACATTTAGGCTCAATTACTAGCTGTAAAAATGCGAACACACACACACACTTCATATATATATATATATATATATATATATATATATATATATATATATACACACACACACCATATATAAAATATAATGCATTATATTATGTATAACTGTGTTGCATACCTAAAGAGTAGTAATTTGTCTATACTATATATATATTTTTTATTTATAATTGCATTTAGTTTACAAAGCAGAAATAAGCCACATAAACTAAAATGTATTAAGATTCCTTTGCCCAAGTGTTGTGTATTAGTTTTACCTTTTATGATTAAGTTTAGACTTGTTTTTTGATCATCTAGATGATGATCAGCCCTACCTTTTTACCATGCATTGTTTTCTATGGAGCCCATTGAATCATTTTTGTTTATTGTTTGTTGTCTAGATTCTACCCCTAATAACGCGATTACACGCAGGTCATTGAATCACAAACCATGCATTATGTACCTCTGTTAAAACCAATTAAGGTTTAGACAGATCATTGAACCAGACCCAGTGCGGAGCCAACGTGAGGACATAACCTTAACCTGCACATAACCTTTAGAAACCGATGATGTTACTGAACTATATGAGGAACGTTGGATTGTCACCTACCTAGAATTCCACTCTCTATACAGCAGTAGTTTACAAGGGTAGCTCCGGGCCATATATTCACTGTGTGCAAAAGAGCTCTATAGAATTCATCCTCGGAAATCCGTTCTCCTCGAACACTCAAAGTCTGACTCTTCCTGCAAAGCCAAATAATAAATAAAGCATCGTCCATGTAAAAAAAAAGTATATCAAAATATTAAATATACATGTATACTTAACACGTCTTCTATTGGACATTGATTTTATATAAATATATATATATATATATATATATATATATATATATATATATATATATATATATATATATATTCCAATATATTTATATAAATATACCGGTATATACACACACACCGCGGCACAAGGAAAGCACAATTACTTTGTACACACAACCAGGGAAAGATAATACTTTTATTTATGTAACAAACTAAAATGTTACTGAAGAATGCCTCTTGTATTATCGCACCACCTATGAGCAATGTGCATCTATCTGAAAAACAAGGATATAAAAATATATACCTAGTCGTGTTCAGAATGACAAAAAATGGCTAAAGAGGGTCAACCCTGGCCATGCAACTTTACAGAGAATGGGGGACAGAGATCTTTATTTATTTTTTGAAACGTTTCTAGTCGTGGTCGAAGGGATAAATGAGGCTGTTAGGGTTAAAGTGCTTACCTGTGTAGAAATTCCAGAACTGGGCTCTGGTTGTGTAAAGCTGTAACACGAACCACATCTCCAAGTCTGTATCTGGAATGAGGAGAGGATAAACTAATTTCCCGTAACCACAGTCAACATGGATACCATTATTCACCATATGGAAGCAAACCTGGCAGCCAGCTACCTGCACAGCCTTAGCATATAGCAGTTTTCAGGGGGGTTTAGCATCACCATCTAAAAACGGTAGCATATGGTATTTTTTTTGGGATCATTGAGATGGGGAGATGAAAGATCCCAACCGGTCCAGGCGTCCACATGTTCGGGGCCAATAATTCTGCGGCTTCAGTTTGTTTACAAAGGGCCGAGTGAGCCAAAAAACATCTTAAAAGGGACAATTCAGCTCTTCCCACCGGGGAACCCCTTCTGTACCCTGGCTACATCAGACCCTATCACTCCTACTGGGAAGCATCGGGGATGAGGTTTGCAGTCAGTAGGAATCCATGCTATGGGTTTCACATAAGTAACAGACCAAGAAATGTGGATTCAATTTGTGGAAGAAAGTAATTGCTCAAGCAGTCCCACTCTTTGCATCCAAGAGTGTCCAGAAGTCAGTGGAAGTCCTTCAACTTAAGCAGGGCCACAACAATAAGATGCCCAAGTTCTAGAAGGTTCGCGTGGAATGAAGTATGCGCTTTGTGCTGAGTGATGAGTGTCAATTTAGCAAACTCCTATCTGCATGCCTTAAAACACTGGCTGCGGGCAAATGGAGTCTGGGTGGAAATTCAAATGTTCTACCCGTCTAGACAATACATACTTGTGCTCACCTACATTAAACTAGTTATGACAGCGTAAACGAGAAGAACCAGATTTGGATTTCTACCGTATGACGGAGTTTCTTTCCCCATTATCAGCGAGTTAATAGACCGTGTTTTTACATTAAATCAACATTAAGATTCATACGGGAAACGGGAATTTTTGAAGCAACAGCTCAGAAACCCCTTCTGTACAATTCATTATGATAAATCCGTTGGCTGTTTCACATCCTGTAGTTCGTTCTACAACATCTACCAAACTGCTAACTATTCGGTTTAGCTTTTGACACAGTTCAGTAAGTTAAGGAAACATTGTAAAGACAAACTACAGGAAGCTAAATTGATTCTGATCTTTTTTAAAGATTGAGTAAAATAAAACACTTTAGTCTATATGTGGGCTTATTTTCTAACTGTGGAGGAATGTTTTTTTCTTCTTTTAATGTTACTGCCAAGCAAACAAAAACCAGCAAAAAACAAAGCATAAAAAGAATTATATGTATGCATGTATATATATGTATTACTATACTGTCACGCTGTACCCAGGCTGCGGAGCTGCGTGTCTTCTGTTTTCCTGTCTTGCTGTGATCCCTGATTCTTGGATTCCAGTCCTGCTCTTTGCGTTAGCTCTGTTTCCTTTATAAGGTGCGTCCCACCGGTTCTGTTTGTCTCAGTCTGCAGTATACAGACATGTCTCTCTGATGTGCGTATAGCTTCAGTGTTCAGTTTATTTCGTACCTCTGTAAGCAGGTTTTAGCGTTAGGACTCACCGTCATTGGAGTACTTTGGCGTAGTGGTGGGCTAAGCATACTATGGCAATAAGATGCGACGGAATCTCCAATAGTATCATATAGTCCTAGGCTAGTTCCTGTATTTGTGTGTCCGTCTGATGTAACCTGTCTCGTATCCCCGGCAGCGGGGTGTCCTGTCTCGTATCCCCGGCAGCGGGGTGTCCTGTCTCGTATCCCCGGCAGCGTGGTGTCCTGTCTCATATCCCCGGCAGCGGAGTGTCCTGTCTCGTATCCCCGGCAGCGGGGTGTCCTGTTCATGTCGGATCTTGAGTATTCCTTGTCTTGTTCCCTGTTGTGCCTTGTATTATGTATATCTTGTCTGGTTATGTTTCTTGCTTGGTCTCCCTGTCCCTTGCTTATGTTTCTGCTATATACTCTGCTTAGCTTCCCTACTCCCAGCATCCTGCACATGATTCCAGTGTTATGTCTCATGCCTGCTCCAGGGTGCCTGCAGGATATCTCCAAGTCCTGCTCTGTTCTGTCATCATCCGCTGCTATGTCAGGGCGCTGCTATGTGGCTGCACAACCCTAGATGCCCACCGGGAGAGTGTGGTCACCCTGCACGGGTCCTGTCCTACTCCGCTACTGCACCGTCGTCTGTATGGACGCGGTTCATGACATATACAACTAATCTGAAAGCACCAGCCTTGTATTACAGTCCCTAGAGCCGAGAACTGTGTTATAAGTGAAACCTTATGACCGGCCAGTATATTCCCTGTATAACTATAGCTGTCAAATACATGCAGTGCTAACAATCACAATAATAGTGTGAATAAGAAATATTCCAACCCCATGTAGGGCTGTTTTGAGTGTTTTTCCAAAGTTCACTCTGTGGAATTCCCTCTAGGGTTGGAGTATTAGGATGACTATTTTCTTTACTTAAGAAAAAATAACTCAGCTCTGTGTAGCAGTAAACCGCGTAAAGTTGTTTTTTTTCCTTCTCATTTAGCATCTTGGACTTATTCCGTATTAAGTTGCAAACCTGTAGATTTATACCTACAGTTCCTAGGATCCTACAGACTGATTTTATTATTTTAAAATCTTAGGTTTGTGCCACAAACCTTTCTCCTTACACTTACCTGCAGAGTCCATCTGTGTTGGTGATAACGAGTTCATAAGCTTCCCCAATGATCACATCCTTCATACAGACGGTATCTGGCTCTTCTTCTTTGACGGTGGTCAATGGTATAAATTCAAAGAAAGCAGAGCGAGGGCACATAACATAACGTGGGTCAATATTCTCTGGCCACAGGTTCACTCCAATTAGTCCTGAGGAGGAGTCAAATTAACTGAGGATAAGAAGGGGTTCTGTAAGAAAGAATCTTCAAACGTAAAAATAAATGACTTAGGAACATGGCAGGTGAGGAAATAAAAGCAACCAGAGCTGCGTGAAGTGAAAAGTAGCAAAGAAAGGCAAAGGGGAGAAAACCAGAGGTGGAGTATGGAGCAACACATGAGATAAAATAAAAACCAATGTAAAAGCTAACAGGGCTGTAAAACGTGGATAGAAAGTCAAACCTGCTTTTCCCTCAGTTTCTTAACAAAATGACCCCCGATTTAGTTTCCTTTACAAGAAGAGTTTGTCTGTAAATACATTCTGGAAAAATGGTGGCAAAAGTTGTTTTCATCTCACTCACATTACCTTCACATTGTCTAAGTCTAAGTGAGTAGAGGTGGGTTATGTACATACACAGGGAGGGGCAGGCTCGTTTCAGTAAAAGTTTTGGAATACATGGTGACTCTCCAAATGAGTTACCCCATTCTCTATATAATCTCTTCAGTTAAAACTGATGGCTTTAACTAACGGTTCCTCTCTGGATCTATTATAAAGTTATAACAATAATAAAAGAAAAAAACCAGCTACTAAAAATATCCAAGGGGAAAGGTGAACTGATCAAAAGCAGCGTAATAACTACCTTCTACTGCATAATACATTGGAGAATAAATTAGGATTCCTTGACATGCAGTGTCCTTCAAAATCTGTAAGTCCAGCTCATTTGCACCCGATCCCACTGCTACGACCACCTGTAACTGTGGCCAGATCCTCTTAGCAATCCCGACAAAGCCCTTTTCAAACTGGGCACGGAGTTCTGCAGCTCGGCCAACATCTGGAAGCAAATAGTCTTCAATCTCCCTTCTAGTGTCCTGAGGAAGCTTCAGGTCAGGGTTCAGATATCCCATCTCAATATCTGTGACCAACGAACCCCAGTAAGTTTCCATGAATGAGAACACTTCTCTGAGATGCCATGCAAGGTTGGCTTCAAGCACCATCAAACCACGGTCCCTCAGGGCATAAAGGATCTGTGTGTATAACACTTCATGGTGGGACATGGTAGGATGGTGTGGGGGAGAGGGTGAATAAAGGTACTCTAGGAAGCTTGCAGAGGTGGCACATGGGTAGGAACCTATAGGAATTCCAGCATGGGAGTTGATTTGGTTTGGTGGGAAGGTAAACTTGGTTACTTTTTCTAAAGCTCCAGGAAAGCTCTTTTGAATTACTTGTAAGCATACAGATGTCCCCTAGAACCAAAAAGATCATTCAGCCAGGTTATGGAGTGGAATGGATAATGCAAACATAGTATGCTCTCTAATAGGTGCCGTTATTACTGGGCCACTTGGTAAGATTGGACTACAAGTTCCCCAAATTCCCCTGAAGTACGTGGTCTCTGTGTGACAACCCCTTGCATGCATATACAATGCTACCTTCAACCACCAAGTAACTGCATTCTCACAAGATTATACAACTCCAATCAGATAAAACGTTCTTGGGCCCATCCTACTGTTATATACAGAACTAGGTATTTATTCATTTAATTTGGTTAATTAGCTATAATTCATCCCTATGTTCTGTTCCTCACAGCAAGTCACTGCGCTACTCCAAACAGCACATTCGATTTCTTAAACATAGCCTGCTGTAAACATCATCACATATCAAGTCTGCCCTGGCAAACCCCTTCAACACAGGAAGAAGGCAAGACGTACCTGTATGAAGCGCTCAGTGGCACTGCTGGCTTTAACGGGCACCAGAGAGGATAATCCAGACGTCCCAGTTGTAGCTACAAGTGCAAGGGGTCCTCCTGTTACCAAAATGTTCTGTTCCCCCTGAGCCATTTGCTGTATATAATCTTTGTAGTGACTGTAATGAGTCAGTGGGTGAAGTCTCTTGAAGGAGGAAATGTCTAAAGAGGGAACAAAAGCAAAAAGCATAAGGAGAAAGGTTACAAATCTGTAAAATTCTTTGGTTCACACAGGGTTACTTTCAAAAACTGCCTACAGAATGTTAAAAAAACCCAGAACATTTTTAGAAAAAAAGATAAAAAATTAGAAGCACACTTCTATTTTTCCTGACATTGGTGTTTAAATTAAATACAGAGCAGTATGTAAAGAGTAATGCAAAGCAGAGTAGTAGTCATCCTAACAGCATGCCAATCGTAAAATGTCTCCGCGTATCCTTTGTTACATAAATCCCCAATTATAAGGCTTAAACCGGACCTGTCACGTTTACAAATATTGTATTTTACAGACAGAACATTCATAAGCCTATGTAATAGCTTTTGCAAAATATAATAATAATATTTCTGCATTAGGAACTCTTTAAATGGGAACAGTCAGCAGCTTACATCATAACTCATTTATTAAAAAGGACCAGTTTACTGTCCTGAGACCCCCCCACTAAAAAAATACATACTAAGGTACTCTGCGAGTATTTTAATATGCATTCTTCAAAAAGAAATGAAAGGACTCATCTAACGCCAATCAGTAATGTGCTTTCATTGAAATCAATGGAAATGCTTTCTGCACATGCGCAAAGGGGTCTGAACGGACCCCCAGATGTAGTGTTCACCGAGCCAGCACTAGAGCCGACTGGCAGTTAGTCCGTGCGCAGAGATGTATTTGGTTGAACGTATCTCCTACATGACATATAGATAGGGAGTAGGGAAAGGGAAACCATGAGAATTAGCAAGGCAGTGAATACATGAACATTTAAGGGACCACCCAGTTATATGTATTAAAGAAAACATGATGGCTTGCGTCTCATTTTAAGGCAACTAAAAGGGACCCCACCTAGCCACAGATTTTAGCTTTCCTGAAGCAAACTTAGGTAAGGTAATGGTAGACTTAATATTTATGTCTTTATTATTGGACGATTGTTAACAAAAGTCATCGGTCTTATGAGGGTTCAGAAACATTTACTGAAAAGCAAGAGAATGAAATTTGCATAATAAAGCGCAATTCGAAAAAAGCTGCCTATACATCCACAAAACCTGACATTAAACTAAACGAGTTCCAGTCAGAACACAGTCTCTGTTGACCTGCCACATCTTTAAAGTGGTGCTTCTTGCCATACTCCGTGTCCTGCAGCCCCCGCAGCGCTTTCAGTAATAACTTCTCCTGGACGCCGTGTGCGTTGCTTGCGTCACAGTCCAGGATCCTGAGCTGGTTCTGTTTGGACAAGACATGGAGGAACCACCAACGCCAACACCTGGCTGTCAGTCTTTCCACAGTCCAGCCTCTCCAGATGAAAAGAAGGACAATAGTTCCACTTGTCCCCAGAAACAGGGTGAGAATTAGGAGAAGAAGCATCCTGATGAGAAAATAAAAATGAAAAATAGAAACAAAATCTATCATAGATTGCGTGGACCGACTACTCCCACAACCACCATTTACCAATGAATGTCGTTTAATGGGCAAAAGAGGGATCTAGGTGCCGGAAGTGGCCGCCATTAACACCTTGCAAGAAAGACAGCTCATTGTTCTCAAAGGCAATGGCGACTTCTCACAATTCTCCAGTGACCTTCACCCACTACTGGAAGGTCACCACGACAGGATCGGACTCAAAGCTGGGCTAGGAGATGTACTTAAGATCTGATTTCACTTCCAAAAAATAATCCCTGGATACGTCTGCTTTCATTTTTATGGCACAACTGTCCGGTAAAAGCCTGCAATATCATGTTTTGGCTTTTTTAAGGACCTTTTTTTCTTTTTTACATTACCATATATGCACAGGAATCTATTTTATCCGATATAATGTGCGTCACTTTTTCAAAGTAGGCACGGTGGGAAACTACCCATCAAAACCATAAGATAACGAAACGATGCCCCAAGGCCATTCTGTCACCAATCTCTTCCAAAGCTGGTGGCAAATCTGGTTTTCGCCCCATTTTTTCTTGGCTATTCTGCTTTTTATTTCTTGCCCAGAAATAAGCACACAGCCATTACCCCCCCGAAACACTGGTGAAAACCCCGTAACTCTGGGGTGGAAAAAACAATAAGTACATTCCCTGCATATATTTCACACAGCTGTGGAGGGGGCTCTGTGGGTTCCAGGGGGGTCACTAAGCCTTTCTGTCACTTTATGACTTCCTGTCAGCGTTTAAGGAAACCATAATGTCCGGCTTGTTTCTACACGCAGAATGTATATTATATGGAGTAACGCCCTCAAATGCCGACCTAAATATTTCCATATTATAACGGCGCCCGCACACCGGGATAGCCTAAACCCACGGCGGGCGAAATCCTGTACTCCACAGATCGCTTACCTTCGCTTCCCTGTTCACAACGTCAACATGTAACCACGCCCACATCTGAAAATCCACGCCCACCTTAATGAGCGATGATTGATGAAGTGTTCGACGCCATGTTTATCACTGGAATGTGCCGTTTCCTTTTTAGACGAGTTGCCAGGTTTTGTTTGGTGTGGTGTTTTTTTTTTTTTTTTTTTGAAAACCCCCTTATGTCAGGTTGGTTTTTTTCCTTCCCACTGCCCTGTTATTACAGCTGAACAGCCATAGAGACATGCAGGAAAAACTCAAAGGGAGACTCCAGCCATCAGCTTCCCTTTGGTCCAAATTATAGCTTTCAGTTTTTTAAGTCTGCAGCCACCCCCCCCCCCATATGTCCATTTGTCCCTTTGCAGATCAGCCTCCTTACAAAGTGGTTTTTATAACACTTGGATGAGGATACAAATAGTATAGATTCTATTACTGAGATGGTAAACTAAAGGTTGCTACTGGCCATGTTGTTGCTTACAGAGGTTTATTACTGGCCATGTCGGCTAGGTATCCCCCTCTAACAGCAAATTTAATGAATGGACATTCCAGGAAGAGTCAGCAATTCTAGCGAATGGGTCTGGATGGACTAATGAAAGTCCAAAGGACATTACCGACAAACAAGGAGAAAGCGCAGGAGTAAGCAACCATTCTTTTGATTTATAAGAAAGAAGAATAAGTATCCACTGTAATATATGTTTAATAACAAAACAATTTATATAATGGAAAATACAATTTATTTCCAAAATAAATGTCACAAATGCACAAAACACAATAGGATTTAAACTACCAAGATATTGAGGGTAAAAGGAGCATTAAAAATTAGGAACCTAGCAAACACAGATCTGATTTTTTCAGAAAGCTATAGGAAAATACAAATATATGGGGAAAAAAGAAAATAAAAAATGAAAATACTTCAGTAAAGAAAAAAACCTAAAACCCTATGTGACCCGTAAGTACTGCAGGCATGGCTAACCTTCAGGTTGCTGCAAAGGGAACAACTCTTCCGTACCCTATAGGATGCCCCCTACAGCTGACATGAACAGTTTAGTTGCAGGACAATGTCTTGTGATTACATTCCTGAAAGGCTTTTTGTGCCCATTTACAACAGAATTCCCTTTGACCTTCAAAAGAACCCCTTAAATGTGGCCATTCAAAATTTCCAATGGCAGAAAGCGAGAAGGGGTTAATAATAATTTTTGGGCAAGTATGAAGGAATTTCTGCTTTGATAAGGCACACCAAACCATATTTAATAAACAGTGCCAATCCACAGAAACTACATCAAGGCTAGCACTGTTTAATAAATCATTTTGCTTGTTTGAAAATGTGGGTTTGTTGTTTGTTTTTTAACCTGATAAAAGGCAAACATTCAAAAACACCCTGAATTATATACTGAGAGCGGTATTTAAAAAGATATATATGTACATATTTATATGTGTCCTGAGTGGTTTCCCGTTTGTTTCTCTTATATTATGTCTATATTGTTTTCTTTATGCTTCTATACAATAATTAATGTTATTAACTGAACTAAATGTGGGAGAATGGCTTCAGACTGGGATATGGCTCATTAAAAAGACCACTACATTTTCCTAGTTGATGTACAGATTCAAACTACATTGGGGTCTATTTACTAAAATGAGAGTTTCCAGGATAATGATGTTTCAGTTCCTTGACTTTGCTATACATTATAGTGAGCTTCTGCTGCAGGAAGAACTCGGCTGGTCCCACATGATGTGTTGTTAAGTTAGTAAGATTTCTTGAAAGTCACCTTACCCATTGAATTACACATTATGCAGGGCCAGGTCAGTCCTTCTTGCTGGTAAAACCTGCCATTGTTGGCCATTAATGATAGCAAAAAGTAAGAGAACCAAAACCATGACTCTCCTAACAACTCTCCCTTTAGTGAATAGAGACCATTGTCCTGGCCGGTTATACACCTGGAGTGCAGAACGTGGTTCTTGATGGTGGTATGGCTACCATAGTTTCAAGATCTGTCTAGCTTATAACAAATAAGAATTGTGAATCACCGAGAAGTGCGTGAGCATCGATTCAGCCGTGTGTCTAAGAGCTTTCAGGACTAGATTTCAACAGCCCTGTCTTGTAGCAAACATTTGTAGTATTTCCTAACACTAACCGTCTTAAGAGACCTACGATTTGTAATTTGATCGATTCTCCAAACTCTGCAACATGTAGTTTGGACAGAGATGGAAACATGCCGGAGAAAACATATGCACTTTAAACAAATATAGGCATTTAAATGTTTTGATGAATGAAATGGCCCTTCAAGCAGAGAGAAAGAAACAGGTATTACATACACATTAACAAGACACCCAACCTTTCCAAAGATATAAGGGGATGGGTCAAACCTGGGTCATGGTTAAAAACGCATGCATTTCATCACATGTACAGCGTGCCGCATGGTCACACTCAGTCGGTACAAAGAGGCATCGACGCTCCCACAGAAGCCGGAAACATTTCCACCCAAGCATATTATAGCTTCAAGCAAGTTGTGCTGTAATTTATTGATTTTGAAAACTGGATCTCGGTTGAGCTCTATTCTTAGAATATGTTTGTGATCATTTCCCAACGTTAGGACACATTCAGTGCCGAGGAATCAATACGGGATACAAAGACTTAGAAGATTCCAGTTAAGAAACCAAAGGGGCACTATAGTTACCAGAAGAGGCATTTAAATTCAATACTTATTTAAACATAATGTAAGAGGGTACCTTCAATGCACAAGACATGGACTACTGGCACCAAAAAAAGAAAAAAATAAAGTAACTACCAGGGACCTATTCACTAAAATAGAAAGAGTAGTAAGACGCCCCCCAGGCCCCATGCAAGGATGAATGCGTAGCATATGGTTTGATTGTCTTTACTCTGTTTTTTTAAATACATGCCTCGTCTTTGGTAGTTTGGTTTCGGGCAGACAGAGTATAGTTGCTTCATTCATGATCAGTGTTATTTCTGGAATGTTGACTTACGCTGACGACCGTACCATAAAAACCACGGACTGCCACATGTTACACATGAAGAATTTTGTTCGGCTTCCCATTTATTGTTGTTGTCCCTAGACCTCTCGCTATAGCAAATAAAATCAAGGCACATAAATCTGGTTGGCATACATCCTGAAACAAACTGTGCTGAGGTCCCATCTCTGCCAAATTGTTCCTGCATGTGTATCATGTCTCAGTGTATCTACTACCCAGTTCAACACATGCCACCTCTGACATATTTAAACGCAACCCACTGGGGAGAAATTCTTGTCCTATGACTTACATCTTCCAAAGACCAAATGTTTCCCCTGACATCAGTGAGCGCATGTTGTTATGCTTAGGATTGTGTGTTAATACAGCAATGTTTGATCAAACTTGGATATTAAGGTATTACCCAATCCACCCTCTTGCCCTGGTTGCGTGGTAGGAGCGACAGTAAAGCCCCATCTCTTTCCGTTCCCCTCACGTTCATACAGTGTTACCAGCCTTGCGTCCAGCCATTCCCTTTCACATACAAAGCACATCCCTACTTCTATCGCTTTTGTTGGCGGCAGATCTTCTTAGTGGAAGACATTTGTGAATTTTATGATCCATCGCTGCCGTCTGTACCCCGAGCAGATCATGCAGCAGAGGGAGGTTGTTTCGAAGCCCCCTTTAGAAAGTGAGACTACAGGAGACTTCGGTTTTTAGCAAAATGGAATATGGACTGTTCATTCAGTGACCGCTGCTAGTCGCCCGAACGAAAACCTCACCCTTTAGGCACAATATATGCAATGTTTTTGCCAAAAAAGTCCTGTTTCATAATACCTCTGAGCCGCAATATAGAATGCTCAGCTGAGGGTCATTCAGGTTGATGGAGCGTCCCATTTTCATCTTAGCTGCAAAAGTGCAGCAATCTACTAGTAGATCCGATATTATTGAATAAACCAGTAACCAAATTATTATTTTCTGTAATAGGGAGCAGCATATTTCACTTAGTATTTGACTGCAGCTGCTCTATTGCAATAGAAGAGTTTTTAAGAGTCTCTCTTGATTTAATTAATGTAGCAGATGACTACAGTAAGAAATATTTCCTGACTGGAGAATATGACATAAAAGCTTCAAAAGACGCCAGCAGGAGCAAAAGATCTAAAATACTTGCATTACCTAAACGGACTCTGCAACTCCACGGTAATTACAGCGGGTGAGCGCTACTAACACAATAGTAAACAAATAACTCGATTTTGGAACCCATATCCAAATAAATGATGATATTATTAAGGGAGCTCGTTGTGTCATAAGTGGATGTCACAAATGAAGGACGAGTCCCCCAAATCCTCCTGCTACATGAGATGCTCTATGCTTGCTAGAAAGACATTCTGCAAATGATCTACTTTACAGCATAAACCCCATTTTGGCAACAGAGTCCCTTTAAGATAAACATTTTGCATTTAGGAAACCACACGATTATGCTGTTGTAACATATCACCACTAAAAAACAAAAAAATTATGGCGTTCCGATGACAAATATCCCATTTCTAAAACAGTAATCTGGACTGCAAATTTGGCAAACATCAGTTATAGCATATAAATTGCTGTGACATCTCTGCTGCAAGGAGAGAACCCTCTCATGTAGAATTAACCACAGAGGACTGGGATTTTGCACATATTACCCTTCGGGTGAGGGAGAGCTGAGTGGGGAAAGTATAGTAGGTTGCTGTGAAACAAAAAATAGTCTGTATTTTTAAGAACGTGAAGAGGAATCACTGTGTTTTGTAAAATATACCATGACGCCCTGTGCAATTTTAGAAAAGAAGGTTATAGCCTCATATGGAACTCATATCTCAAAAGTTTGTTTAGCCTTAACATATTTATTTACTGGAATCCAAATGAATTTCATCCAAATGAACCAAACTAGATGGAGATATTTGGATTGTGAATTATACAATACCCGGCTACCTCTGAGACAGCCCGTTACCTACAATTGCCAAAGCTTCCAGTAACACCACAGCTTTATACTGGCCAAGTTATTTCGCTCAACCTGCATCTATCAAGCGGGATATATACCTCGGGATAGCCATGTTGCTCCAGATTCTAAATCTCAGGCAACTGCAGCATGTAATAAATTGTTTATTCAACATTAATGTTAAAGGCAACCTGCAACAGTAACGGCCTTCCTTCATGAATTCAAAAGACTGCCAAATGTAACGGTAAATCACCAACATGTACGCCAGACACAAAGCAGAAGTAGAATCGGAACTGGAGACAGGGATAAAGACTTAGTGTAGCCAAACCCGGGTCACCTAGCACACACTAAACCCAAGAACTGGATGATCATACAGGGACACGTCCGCGTTTGTGCATTTGTTCTCTGTGGAAAGCAAGCATTACTAATAGCTTTATGGGTTGTTACCAGACATGTATACGGTGCTACCGAAGAGGACTGACGGCAAATGTATTTTGAAAAGGATGATTTATGCCATTCCGGAAATCACCTAGTGTTATGTCTCAGTTATGGACAGCGTGGAAAAGGAGGACTAATCCCATCCTTCTTTTCCAAAATTATAACAAGACATTCAATCAAGTCTTAGACCACTTAGACCACTACGTTCTACGTATATTATTTGGGAAATAAGTGCAATATCATTATTCATTTGCAGGTGAAACGTATGACGGCTCCTGCACACTCTCGTGCACTCACAATTCTCAAAGCTCAGTCTTTCCAAAGCGCCAGGGTTTTAACGTGAACGCGATTTAGGAAATATTCGGTGCAATTTACTTATTCTGCCCAAGAATAAACAGACTGTAACTCATGGTCATTTTCAGCACTAGCCAGTTCCATTTGTTTCTTAACCTTAACGTCTATGAGCTTAGAATTGTTTTTGTCTCCCTAAATGGAAGTTTGTACTCCAAATAAATCGTCTTTTATGTTTAATGTTAGTCCTGTAAACACTATACTGTTACAATGATATGTTTGTATTTGAATATATTATTTTTTTTTAATTACAAAAATGCTTCTTAAGTCTACGCACTATTTCATTATATTATCTCTTTTTCTTTTTAGTACCCATTCAGAACTAGGGCGCAGTCACGTTTTTATACCGAGTAAACATGATTGATGTGTAGCTTAATTTGGTTCGCCAAACCCTAGTCCTTCACTGCCACAAAAGGCAAGGTAGACATTGCACTGCAACACCTGGCTTGCCTTTCGCGCACTGAAGTTATACATTTTGGAAACAAAATATGAAATTAAAAAAATGAAATTAATGGAAAGGAGCGTGGTGAGTGAAATAGTTAAAACAGAAAAGGGGAAAAGGTAGGTTTCAAAAAAGTACCGAAAAATTACAAAATAAAGATAAAAAAAAACAAAAAACACTTGTATTCACCATGCACAAAATACCAAAATGAACTTGTGTGAAAACAATTCACATTTTTTTTTATAATTAGAGGCAGTGGGGAGTGGTAAGAGGGCTGCATCAGGACTGGGCATGGGGTATCCACTGGCTGTTATCCATGGGTCTCCGGAGAAGCTCTTCCACATGGCGAGCGACATCCATGCTATCATCCAGATCAAATTCCCCATCAGGATCCAGCACAGAGTCCGGGCTGCGAAAGAGCAGAAAGGTTTGACGTCAACGAAAATCAAATAACTGGTGTTGGCAAGAACATCCTGAAAATGTAGTCAATCGCCCTCAGGATTCTACACGTATGACATCACACAACATATTTATCCCGTTACCTTGAACAACAACAGCTGGAATATGATGACACTTGAAAGCCACTCAGCCCATGTCATCTTGAATAGACTAAGGATATATTATACAAATGAGCAAGTTAAAGCCAATTTAAAAGGGAAGTACCATGGAAATAAAAAGTCTTCTTTGAGCACTAAATACGGGCCCATACACAATCATGCAGTTTAGCATTACAGCGTGCTTCATTTCATTTTGGTGCAATAACCTTCCTTTTACTGCAGAGACTTAGGAGGCCATTGCAGGTTTTTGATGTGATACTTGTAAACAAAAATGGGCAGGAGTGTGCCTGTTTTAATTATAATGAATAAAAATCAGACCAAATCCACACGGTAGTGCTTACTACATGCAGTCGTACGGCCTGCAGTTTGTGGCCTCAGCTTTCTATCTAACCCAAGACATATGCGTCTTCTTTGTCCTGAGGTATGACATCATATCTGGCCGGTGCACATTAGGTTGCACAGAAAAGGTACTACAGAGACCTGCAGACCTACACAGTAAAGCTGGGACAGTTTCAAGCGAGAATAGGACAATCACGAGCCACCTTATGCCAAAATATGGCGCTTCCCTAAGGCCAACAGGAACTCTGATATGTGGCCTGTTTTTAAATCAGTCAGAAACAGTTGGAGAAAAAGGGAGATTTTAGGTGCTTTTTTCCCATTGTGCCTTCCAAATGTTACTTCTTTGAAACGCGAGAGAAGCACTCACCTAAAATCATTTGGTGCATTAACCTATAGCGCTCTCTTTAAGTAAGGCTACTTACTTTTGCTGGTACAAATTATAGTGCGACTGAGTACACACGGCAGGGGATGCTGCCTGGTCCATGTAGCTGCTTGCTGGGATAACATCAGTGGCAACAAACCTTAAAACATAAATATATACAAAAGATATTATATACATACATGCATACATACATACATACATACATACATGCACACACCAGATTGTTTCTGTTTCATATGGAATATGATGGCGCTATATAAAACAATAATTATATATATATATATATATATATATATATATATATATATATATATATATATATATATATATATATATACACACACACACACACACACCTATATACATATTTCATTTTTGTTTTTATATATGTAACTAGGTTGCAAAAATGAGTCTACATGTTTGAGAAGAAAAAGACAATGTGCCATGGAGAATGAAAGGGAGGTAAAAGCTAAAATGTGTTTGGACAGATAATCTCGCTGGCTGTACATTGGTCTAATTTAGAACCCCATAGGCCACGTTATCAGGATATCCCTGCCTGACGGTAAGCGGGATATTTGTGATTAATTCATGTGTTGTCCTAAAATACGACCGGCTAGGATACACGTCAGTACCATTCTGTATAAATAAATGTATGGGTTGCACAAATGAAATATCTTTTTTATGTAGTATGCGTCACATCCTCTCCAATCAGCTCTGGCCATATTCTTACATAAATGTAATAAAAGACAGAAAGGAGTAAAAGGTGCTTACTCTGGCACCACTTGCTTGATCTGTGGTTTCACGTATCCATCCGCTTTGGCTGCAAGTGACAGAAGAGGCAGTTTAACGTAGCGGGCATGACGCAGGCAAGCAATGCAAAGCAGATTCAGAAAAGTGTGCACATCAGACACGTTACTCATCCGACACATGATGCAGCCTCTCACTGTGCTACGGGAGTTTTAGCTCACTTTACGCAAGCAAAATATTATGGGAATTCTAATTCTTTAATAGGTGGAGAGCCAAAGGCCAACTGGCAACAGAAACAGATTTTAGTTTACAGTCCACCAGTTGTTTTTCAACTTTAACGCCGGCTTTGCTTATGCAGTTTCTGGTTAGCTAAAAGTAATGGGAGTATTAGTTTAAAAAATGTCTGCCCCGACCTTTAAACCTTTGAATATTGGGGATTAGGACACGTTTTTGGGCCAATTTTTGTATTTTTTGCTATAGTTAAATTTTAGGTGACATTTTGTTTCAGGCCAAGTTAAGCTATTCATAGAAACCTAATTTAAGGCAACCCATGCATCACATCATATGATATAGTGGTAAAAATACATCAGGCACAAATGATATTATGCCCTAATTATAGATAAGGGGTGACCCTCCAGGTTATTACTACGCTTTAGGCAGCTAGAACATTATGGGAGTTATTCGTGAATAGGCCAAGTCACGGTGCATTTTAGACTATAGTCCCTGTTGTTTACGCAGTACCCGGTTAGCTGAGTATTCGTTTAAAAACGGTGTGCCCAGTCATCATACTCACATGTGTTGCAAAGTACCGGGGTGTAATACTTGGAGAAAACTTCATCCTTCGGCCGGTCAGGAAACACATAGATGAGGTAATTAAGGTCTCCAAGACGATCTGCCAACGAACGTACGGAGAAATCCCGCGTGGTAAAAGGCATCAGATTCCACAAGGCTCGGTCCGCTAGAAACATAGAAAGACAGGAGAGTCTAGCACAAAACCGCCACAAAACCGCCGCCACACCACCAACGGTATTAACGACTACCACAAAACCGCCGCCACACCACCAACGGTGTGAACGACTTCCAGGGAACCATACGAGCCTACGGTCCGTCTAATGTTATAGACCAAGCGGCAATCTTGTTTTACAGATTGGAGATGGGCAAACTTACGCAACTCGAACTTCCAAGCTATGGTGATGCCCCCAATTTCTGAGTCACTAAAGCGAAGGAGGAAAGTCCCGTCTCTCTTGTTCACCAGCATGTCATGAGCCTGCTGCTTGTTGACAAACCCCAAAATGGCCCTGCACAGAGAATGGAAAATCCTACATTACACGGCAAGACGAGCAGATTCACGGTGATATTTCAAGCCCCCTACATATGGTAATCTTTAAATGGATGCAGAGAATTCCAGACTCCAGATATGCTTTGATTTCAGACTTTAAAAAACACACCAAGTTATGCATTTTACATTTCAAGTACGGAAATTGTACAGGAGGCCCCAACTCTTTACAAATTCAATCCACCAATGCGTCCGACGCATTTAATTAGGTGCAGCTGTAACCGTAGAGTTCCCGGCCCTCTACAGACACTGCAATGGTTAATTAGAACCACGCGGCTCATGCCTAAGCATCAGTGACATAGAACACGCACCTAACCGAGGACGCTCTTATAGGAAGTTTCACGATCTATTGATAAAGTTACCGTTTTAACACATTATATGCCAATTGTTTAGCGTGCTTTCGGGACTAATCTAAAACTCTTATTTCCTCGCTAATGATGAAATGTCACAAATCAAAGAGATTTTCCATGCCGATTGTCTATTTTATATTGTTGAGAGAATTTATTCTAAAGGAATAAGACAGAAATAAGCTGTGTATTTGTCACCTCTAAAGTTCAAACTATAGAGAAACAAAATACAGAAGGAAGGCGGCCAGCGCCGCTCACCCGTCATTCCAGTGAGGCTTCAGATGCTTTTTCAGCACTTCCATCACGCCGTCAAACCACTGCCAGAAGGTGTAATTCCATCCAGGGAGATTCTCCTGTGTAAAAAGGTAGCGGGATACAAAGAATAATCCCGGTCACTCCGACATACAAAGCAGAAACGGACAATGACAACTTATTTCATTTTACTTTACGAGAAATAAAGCAACTGAGTACAGCGCCTGTCTTCAAAGGGGAACCATTATAAATGCATACTGCAGACCACCTTAACATATTGAAACATGTTAATGAAATGAAAAGGGTTTTCGAGGGGACAGGGCAATAAACTCATCTGATATTGTTTAAAGCTGTCTCGATTCGTGTACGTGGGGGTCTCATTGCTTTGACTGTCACATGCCTTCATTGTGTTTCATATGGCTTTTTACTGGTGCAACAGAGTTCAATTCGCAAACAGCTGGTAGCGATAACCAAACCGATCTCATCACAACTCACTGTTAAGCGAATCGCCCCTTCTCTTCCTTTCATACTTTATTTTCTCACCCAGTTTGTGTCTCTTTCTATAGACAGAAAGCTCGCTGTGTTCCAGTCAGTTTCTAACTGCTAGGGGGCACTTTAAATATGTAAGTTTCTAGAAGCTGTGGCGATGAGACTTCCCTTTAACACCCCTGAGCCATGAGCGCATGCGTAACCCACATCATCCACAGAGGAACGAGAACACAGCGCCTCACTAATGGACACCGACAAGCAAATCAATCAAATCGACCTATAAGCGACCTCCATCACAAACAGATTACCGCCGCCATTAGATTTGGAGCAACTTACCCGGTTAAACTGGGCCCAGGACACAGTCAGATTGTTATAGTCTTCCTTACTATTGCTGTTGTTATTGAAGAGTTTTTGAGCCAAGAATACCAGATTCTCATCACTCAGCCCGCGGTTACTCTGAACTTCTGATTTAAACTTCATATTCAGAGCCTCGCATAGCTGGGGCCACAACACTTTGTCTGGCACTACGAACGGTACACGGCCCTAGGGAAGGAAAATCTTTTTGGTAACAGACACATTTTAAGCAGATATTATTGTATAGAAAAGAAAAAACCTGTTCCCATCCCAATATAAACCCAAGCTTTAGTTTTAAAGATTCACTTACTGGCTCAGCAAACGCGTTGTCCCAGAGTACCGTGGCAGTGGCGTTGTTATCTTGGCTTCCGTGGACAATAACCACAACAGGGAGAGAGAGCGTCTGCAAGGAAAGAAGAAAATGCTGGTTAAAAGTCATTAAAGGGCCTCGTCCGAGTGACCGCGGGTTCCAGATTGCCCAGAATAATGCACTTTCCAGAATAATAGGGCTGCAGGGCTTTACCGTGGGAAGACCTCAGAGAGGCTACAAATTAGTGACTATAGTGTGCATTATTATTTATTATTTTACGTAGCACCATCATATTCAAGAGCGCTGTACAATGGATAAACAGGACAGTATCAAGCACTTTGGCACCGCACAATGAACAGCAAACTGTGACAGCATGTAACAATGCATCAGAATGTGAAATAATCCATTAGAAAGATGCAGGGGATATAAATCTAACGTTTATTTTAAAATGTACCTTTCAAATAGCTGAAAACGAACATTTAAACATTGGCATATATACTTATTTTTTCTTTTAAATGATACCATATTTGGCTTGTAGTATCCTTTAAAAATTAAATAAGACAACGTGGACCATTTAAGGACGCTTACAGCTCTTTAGCCCATTACCTTGACCTGGAATACGAGCTCGTTTCCCCCCACGCTAAACTGGGACTCAAACAGAATTGTGAATTTCTCCTCGGTTACAGACTCCGCTCCCCGTCTGTCTGAGCGCTTGATCCTCTTCAAGGACTGCGAGCGAGAAGTACAGGATTACTCGATTAGTTTACCAAGGTCAATCGTGAACATCTAGAAACCCTCTAGAGCCTAGGAAAATATATCTATCCGTCTATAAATATATATATATATATAAACCGTAGGTACGCTTGCTACAGCGAAAAGCAACTCCGAGGACTTCTATCAATCTGATGGGGCAAGATTAATAAAGCAAATAACTGTGCACTTTTTCCCTTTATGTCGGTTCAATGCTTGCCAATACATTTGCTTACAATTTTGATGACCTACTGAAAGTAATGAGAAAAAAATAGTAAACGTTTGTTGCACCCCCACAAACTTAAACAATAGAAACCGTTAAAAAAAAACAAAAAAACTGCCACCCCCTTAAATGCTGTTAAATTAATATTTTTGGCCCCATATATTTTACTTTTATTTCTAAAATATTGTGACAACAGAAACTAAAAACGGACGGATACCTTTGTGCAAAAAAGATGCATGATATGGCAGCCAGGATAGCAACAGCTTAGACTGGGCTTAGCCCATAAAGTCCGATAGACACCGGAGATGTAAATGATCTTATTTGGACTTTCCATTGGTTCGGCGGGCATATGAAGTGCAACATATACCTGCAACCATTTATCACGAGCCAGCGCTCTTCCCTCTTAAGAAAAGGAGGCGAGTCGAACATCGCGTCCCCTGCCAGGAGACTTCATTTACAGCGATGTCCCCATTGTCCCTTCCCTCGCAGCATTTCCACTTTATCCTTAACTGAAGAGACTAAACCCGAGCGCCTTCAGGGAATTCGTGTCATCTGTATAGGTGGGCTCGCCTTTGTTTTCACTCACGGTAGTGGGAGTAATTGCCATCACCACATTTCTAGGAGTTGAAGCTTCGCTAGCTGCTGTGTGATAACATTAACAATGAAACTTGCGCAATCTACCTTCCCAGGGGATTCTGACAAGTTTGCCGTTGAAACTCTAAGTCACATTTTAGCGAAAATCTACAGCATTTACCACAATTGGTATAATCAGAGAGAAGATGTGCCGCCGCACCAGGCTCCTAATCCAAAGCATTCAGCGAGCCTCACAAGCATATCCGCTGCAGGCTCTCATGAATTAGACGCTGACAAACACGCAGATTTGAGTGATATACTAAAGAATACATTAATACCATATTCCTGAAGTGCGCGCTGAGGGTGCCGGTGGCCTGGTGGTATTCCATCACACAGCAGTTGTTGAGGATTTCACCGCTGCTTTCACTGCGACAGAAAGGAGATTCTTTACCACAAACACAAGATAAAGTATTCTCTCATGTGCTGCGACGGTTCAGACCGACCTAAGGAGTGCTAAATGACTTCACAGAATGAAAGACCTAGCGGTTAAAGGGTTCAAATGAATATTGACCAAAATTGGAACCCAAAGGAAAGGGAGCGATAAACAGAAAGCCATACCAAACTAAGAATGGGGTGATCCGTTTATAATTAATCTATGTATGATCCGATGTGATAACGGCTACTGATAACCCACGTAATAAGAGAGTCACTGAAGATGAGCAGCAAGCAGATAATATGAAGCAATGTACACGGAAGATTAAATTAGAAGACAGAAAGCAGTTCACGTGCCTACACATGCTACTTTTTATAAGAATTTGTTAAATGGAAAAACCTGGGTCACAATTTTGGATTTTTCTCTGTATTCAGGTTTTCAAGATCAAAGATAATTTACTAATTTTAGCACCTAATACCTTGCGGGCATATTTTTCACACTTAAACCTGGTCTGCTGCCAGAAGGCAGGCTCATTGTTGATGAATGGGATGAATGAAGGAATTACAGGACTAGGTCAGCAGCAGACCACCCAGACTTCGGACAACTAGGAGAACTGGAAGGTGTGCATAAGGATGAGGCTTAACCTATTGATACAATTTTGTAATTGAGTAAGGCATATAGTAAAATATTTATTATTTATTAACACATTTTCTATTCTTCCTATACTTATAATTGTGGGTTTTAGGACGGTACAACACCGTGATCACCTCATACCCAGAATGCATTCAATCCCACTGCACTCCCTGCAAATAAATCCCATGGAGATTTAGAAAAAAAAATTCAGGGAAGAAGCAAGAGACACAAAATACTTAGAAAAAAAACCGAAATAGACCCATGTCAGTCATTACTTGCGTGTGTTTTCATTCTTCAACAGAGCTTTGGCTTGCAGCTCGCTAATGATGGTCGCCTTCACCTGCGGTGGGTTCATGTGGACATTAAGCTTGCCACCCACTAGAAGCCGAACAGTTGCAGCAAATTTAGTCTGCGTCTTCAGGACCTGCGGCGGCTGCTTTTCGATGATGAATGTGCTGCGTAGAGACAGAGAACACCGCCATGAAATGCATTTCTGAATTGCTAGGATTTCTCAGATAAGTAACGGCATTTCAATAGCTTAACTCTTTAATAGCTGAACGCTGAACCAAGCCTGATCTCCCTGGCATGTGGATCCTGGATTGTGAAATCGCTAAACTCACTTTGGTAACAACTTCCTACTGATCTCCGTCGAGGAATCCGACATTGTTTATTTTTAGTTCAAGAATGACAAACAGCACCCAGGTTCGCAGGGAAATGACACCATAATGATAAATCTATGGCTTATTCCACATAAAACATAACTTCTTTGTTGTTTTACTACTTGGATATTTTAAAGGTGACAAAGCAATCAGTCCTAAAACAACACATTTAACACCTTCATTTTACGATTAAGCTGCCACTGGCTGCCGGATCCCGACACACTCAGATAAGTCATCTTCTGCTTTGATCTCTTTTTTTTTTTTTTTTTTACCTGTGAATTTGTGGCAGTTTCATTGCCTCAAATTACCCGTCTCTCTAATACTTTGTTTATTGCTGGGTGTTCCCCCTTCTCTCTCTCTGTCCTGCACTACCTTACTCAACGTGTTCATCTTTACATAGACAGAGAGTTTTCTCTCCAAGTATGATCAGCACTAAGATGTTTTTTGTTTTGTTTTTACACCCTTTTTTTTTTTTTATTTCATTTCTAGAAATGTAAAAAAATAACAAAACAAGTAAAATAAACAAAATGAATCAAAATGTGTCAGCGGCTGCCATCTAAAAGGGCAGTTTAGTTTTGATTTCTAAAATGTTTAATGAATATTGGGTCTCATTTTGGAGACATTCCGCTAGAAAATAAGGGACTGGTGGCTGCCAGTCCCATTGATAACGCGCATATGTTTAGGAAGCAGACTTTAGTACAAAGTCAAAACTACTCCAGTATATATATTTTATTTCCATTTATGAGTGAAGTTGTCCTTTAATTACAACAGTTGAGTATGAGAACACGAAACTTTATTACCTATTCTTGCAACTGTTTCTTCTTTCAGTTGTTATATGGAATTTTCATATGCTTAATGGTTATTTTATTGATTTATACTGCGCCATCGTATGATGCAGCACATGAAGCAGTAAGAAGTTAAAGAGACAAAGTGAGTTTAAGGCTGATATAAATATCATATAATATAATATAAGTGTGTTACCTGGTGACCAATGCGGAGATTATGTCGGTGATGGTGGCATTTAGCTCGGCGAGGAGCTCCTCCACCGGTCCTGGGATGGGAAGCTGCTGACACAGATGCTCAGCCCGCCGGATTTGCTGTCGGTTCTGCCAGATAATTTCTGCCAATTTTTCACACCTTAGATGGTAAAATGAACAACAATGGATTACAGAAATCAAAACATGACAGCCTCATAAAAAAGAAACGGGCTTTGTCTGGGTGTGTAAATGCGCTGTGACTTTAAGTATATCGGTTTATTGTTATGAAAATTACTTTTCATTTTAATCCCTTCTTTTCTACTTACATACGAACATACGATGATTTGGCACTCTGCTCTCATTTGATAACTTTGCTTCTGCGTAATTGTTACGAGGAAGAAAGTGAGTGAATAGAGAAGGCTAAGCCATTAGAGAATATTAATCTAAATAAGATACAGCTTAATAGACAATGGCTTTCTACCGCTTCAATCTATACATTTCTGAGACAGAGAGAAGTCACATCAGAAAACTCTATACAAAATGCAAGAGATGTGCGTTCGATACATTAAAAGATATTAGTCATCAAATTGAATTCCGGTTTCACAGAATTGCTGAGCCCCGTGAAATTGTGTTTGGTTGTTTTATTCTTACCCTAATGTAATATACTCTGAATTTCTTATCTTTCATCAAACTTATTTTGATGTGCTGCAATTATTCATATAATAATCAGTATAAAATACAGTACAGCTGAGAAGGGGTATCCTCCCCAACAATCTAATAATTCTTATTCAATATGACATAATATAATATGACATAATAACCAAAAGGACTGGGAAAATGCTGGTAAACTAAACAATCGCAAAATTAAAACAAATATGTAAAGCGGAACAAATGGGTCGAGTTCAGGGGTCAATAGAAACAACAAATGAGAAGAGTCATCACATATTGTATATATTGTATATATCAAACCATATAAGACCCAAGCAAAAACACCAAAGTGTTACTGAAATGTATGAAACCCAGCGTTCCCAGCAAAATAAACCAACAATCAAGAAACCTAGATGTGCACAAAAAATAAATGTGAACGCCAATATTTGCTAGAAAATTACTACATGACACGCGGCCAAACGACGAGGGAGGATACGAATATCTGCCAAAGGAGGCACAGACCTCGCACGCTAATATACTAAGTACGTTCATTAATAAGTACTGAGATAATTATTTATCGGCTAACGCTTTATGGGGGAAAAATTGTAATAGCAATCAGTTTTAAAAGGAGCTGTAAGATTGTTTCTTCAAAACATGGAGCTCTTTACCAATTAAAGAAAAATAACTATATTTACAACTATTCTGGCGCTTGCTAAAGTGATGAAATATGTTGGGGTTTTTGTTTGTTTGTTTTTTAAATAGTATTAGTAAAGTTTTGTCTATCAAATTTCGGATCACTGTACTTTTAAGATGTTGTTGGTTGTTTGATATACATGTATACCGTAGAAACTGATTCTTAAGGGAATGACATTAGGAAAAGAACAAAATGCTTGACAAAGAGACTACACACCAGGTTTGAAGAAGGTCAAGGCTGCCTTCCGGTGGTCCACCATTCCCTGCCAGTTGCTGACGCCTCTTCCACTGAATCAGTTCGTCATCCAAAATGATTGTCTGTTGTTTACGCAAGAGTTGGAGAGTTTTTTGATGCTTCTCCGATAAATCCTGATGAGACAAGATTAAAAGAGGGCATGGTTTTATGAAGCAACAAGAGCGAGCAAGAAGAACACACAATAGCGCTATAAAGGAAATACGAGTGATTGTTATTGAACCAAAGGGTACAGAAAAAAGTGGGAGACACAATGATCTGAATATAATATATCGAGAAATAAAAGTGAAGCGAGCGTCAGATGGAAGGAAGTGTAATTTGTTGAATGAAAGTGAGGCTTGAATACACCAATGATCATATAAGTCAGGCAGACAATAAAAACAATACTGTATAATATACATTTTACACTCAAACATTCAGCAAAAAAGATCCACTGCAACATTAAATGGTAAACTTTTCTTTCAATGTCTGCAGCGCGTGAATATAACACTATGCCCAGGTCTCGTGTCTCTGTTGTCGAGTAAATTAAAAGCTTACCAATCTGTACTGTTGTAGGGTCTGGGCTTCCCTCTGTAGCCAGTTCTCCAAGGATGCCTGCCTCTGCTGCAGTGTGGCTTCTCTGGAGATGCGCTCTTGGGGGCCGAGTTGGTTCAATTGGGAGAACTGGGCTGTGTGGAAAAACAGATTGTAATCGAGACACTGAGCTACGTAAAAAAGGAAAGCTGTCCTGGTTGCCTGACGCACATTGTGTCTACAGTCGTGTGGAAAAGAAAGTTCTATGGTTTTACCTATCGGGGCATAATAACGATCATCTGTTCCTTAGCAAGTCTACAAATTAGGTAAATACAACCTCAGATGAACAACTTGACATATTAGATAATATGTCATAATTTAATCAAGAAAAATAAAGCCAAAATGGAGAAGCCATCACAGTCCATGCCTGGAACAAGTGCTGGAAATTGACATTTAACCCCTTCATGACAAAGCCCATACATGGGATTAAGGACAACCCATTCTCCTTAAGGGGTTAAGTCCTAGGGGTTAAGTTGGACCGTGCTGTCTAGGGAGGTCTTCCAGAGCCTGGCTTAGTTGGAAATGGCAGGGAGGGTTTACATTAGCGTTTAGGCTGGTCAATATGGGCCAGCAAAATATAGGCCAGAGAGAGCTCCAATTGTAAGCTAGTCTTAAATTTTTATGGTTAAGCTTTTTGGAGCAGTTGCTGTATTCCCTTGTAAATAAAATCACAGTTCACCATAACATTGCTGGTCCTGAGCCTAAAGCATCATGTTCTACTGAAAAAGTGACTTATAGCCCTCGGCTAAAAGGGATTTGTCACAATATGTTCTATGTATTTTACACACACACTTTTCGCATCCATAGATCACAGTTAAAACCCTTGACTGAATACAGTTGGAGATAATGCACAATATCTTTACCTCTAGATAGCATCACCAGAATTTGGTTGCCACAAAAAGCAAATGACTAAACTCAACGTTGTTAAAGGGTTAACTATTTGGAAGGCCAGCTCATTTAGAAAGTCCCTGGGTAAGACAGTCAATTATCTTTACACATCGCATACAAACACAACCAAACGTTGTATATACCGGCACATAATTGCGGCAGGTAGCTTAACAGTTGTAGCACTGGGGGGTTCTTTTTTTAATGGCGGGGCATGGGGAATAAAAGAAAACGATGAAAAGCAATTTTCCTGGATATTTTATTATTTCAGGGAGGACATAGCAATTGAGAATCCTTTAAACCATTTGTATAAGAACACCACTCGATATGTAATTAAGGTCACATAATAACCACCCTCTCTTGCTGCTGTTTACGTGTATTTGTTGTCAAATGACGGTAATTAAATATGTGAGGGAAGGGCGTAATAAATGAAAGGGGCTGGTTTTAGTTGGACTGAGGAAAAGACAAGCCAATTTCCTGCAAAAGAAACAAAAACAAAGCCTCTAGACTGAAAATTTAGTTTTTTTTCTAAAAACAGGACACTATATTTAAGGAAAATATGATATATTCTACTGGTTATAAATACAATATAAATGCATCAGCTGGAATATTCTCTCAAAGTTATTGCTTCCAAAGGGATCAGAAAACATCCACATAAACGGGTAATTATGACGGCGGCACGTCGCCACCAGAGGTTCATTAATCATCATATAAAGGGATTCTTACCTGCATTCACATACGCAGCTCCCATTACACCAGTAACCACAAAGAGAACGTTATTTCAATGCCCAGTATAGGGCACGCTGCTACTTAATCCTGCTTTAGCTGGGCAACATACGAGCTCCGAGTTGCCTCTGATTTTAGAAATGCAGGTTAATGTAAAGTTAGATGAAATCCCTTCCATATCCCTACTCAGCTATGCCACGGCAAATAATTTGGGGGATTGTGGCAAATACCTGCCCCCCCAGGATGTTCTGTATTAATGCTATTAAAGTATTCATCGCTTTGCTTACCTTGAATCCTTAGACTCTCCTGGTACTGAATAATGAAATATTCTTGCGTCTGCTGCAACTTCTTAAGACCGTTTTCTGTATCCTGTGTAATAAGCCGCAGCTCCTCAAACGTTTGGTTGATCTGTAGGTGCTTCTGTGACATGGTATCCACAAGACCACCCACTGGAGAAGTGGACTGCGAACACAAAGTGAAAAGCACATGGAGATGATCACGAACTGGATGTACGTCATTAATGTTAGGAATAGAGGTGCTGTTATTTACCAAACCCATTAATAATCAGGGGTAGCACAAACTAGACATCTTTCTTCCTGACCCAAAAATAATATAACGTTATTTAAAAAAAACAAAAAACTATTTGCTAGAAGTCACTAAACCCGACCAAAGAGAAATCACTCACAGAAAGCCCGTATATTGTCTAGTTGGTTACAAAGGATGGATTCTACAAACATAAACCTGCCCAAATTCCTCAAACAATTCCACCTTTAGCCAACAAACATTAGAGGTCACATTACCATTCATTAACCAAGATTTCTACCAACTTGTCGTAATAATCCAACCTTTACTTGAGCTTCTAAAAGCCTTCCTATTTACAGCAAGCGTTTCTCCCAACATAGTAATCCTGCGTCAGCTCCCAACAGACTAAACAACCCCTTCAGTTTGACGTGGATGTCAAACGTGGACCCCATTGTCTAACGGTTGGGATGGCACAAGAATAAGCTAGAAATAACTGGGACAGCGAACAAATTTAATTGGCCAACCCATAGGTCCCTTAATACTCCAGATAAAGCAAGTTTAAGAGAAATCCATTTTTCTAAGAGCAAGAGGCCTTCAGCAGACTGGGTTACCAGGAAAGCAGCTCACAAAATGGTGACTGCGCCATCCAGGGAATCCCAGAGTAATACATAAACCACATAAAAGTACAATGTGTGCCCACAGAGAAAGACCCCCGGCATTTCCGTCTTACTTCCAGATCTTTTGCAACGCAATAAACCTCTGACGTTGGAACGATCACGCCTTGAAACCTATAAAACGCTCTTTTTACTTACATTAGTTGCTTCCCGGACAAGCCTCTGCTCATGATATAGGATGTGTCTGATGCATCGAACCAGTTCCATTGGACATCTTTCGTAAGTATTCTGTTGGGAGGCGCATATGTAGATTGTTAAACATTTAAGCAACTACAGCCCCCCATTTCCGCGTCTCAGGGAAGTGCTCTCTCCGCATGCACATGGGGTCTGGGACACGTACCTGGGGTATCTGCAATGCCAGCACCGGAGCGGACTGGCGGCAAGTATATCAAACAGGAGACGTGTTACGCAAAATTACCTTCTACAACTACAAGGCGAAAAAAACACAACCCCTTTCTGAAGGGTATTTTATCCGCTCCTCACTCTTACACAGGGTGCCTGAACAAATCACCAACTATAAGCAACAATTAGGAGAGTAACGAGAAGAAGGAGGAACGGATACGGAGATCCTTGGCATGGGATGTTAAGATGACTTTGTCATGGTACTTTAATGACAGCTTAGGAGATGACCCCAACATAACGAGTAATGACAACCAAAAAACCTAAAATAATAATTTCTACAAAAAACATTAGTGCATAATAGGTAATTAAAAAATTCTCCAGCAACAGAAATATTTTTTATATATTTAACGATATTAAAAAGGGCAAAAAATAAAAACTTGGAAATGGCAACCCGACAGCTGCGCACGTAGTTTTCCAAGTGTTACTCTTTAGAAGGACAGACTGCCATTAATAAATACATCCTAAATTATTCTTCTCAGTAGTCATAGCCTTTAGGATACATTTCTATGAATATACTAATCCAAAATTCCTCCTACGTGTACCTTCAGCCTTATTTCCAAATATCTATCCAATTTGCCAATGCCTCTAAAATAACGGAAGATAACCTGAGGTGTACTCTCTATATCCTGAGAACGAATAAAGTACAAAGGAATATCCAACAGGGAACCTTAGATGGGGCAGCATTTTCTTCTTCCATCAGTACCCGTGTATACAGCTTACCTTGAACTGCGTTGCATAATGTCCAAGTTTTATCTTCAGCAGGAAGCCGTCTTCGCCCACTTGATGTTCCGCTTTCTTCTGCAATTCCTGTACAAGTCCTTCTAAGAGCTGCGTGGCCTTCATGCTATCCTGAGGGTTCTCCGGATCCACAGAGTCCCTGCCAATTATCCACTGAATATTATTATCTATTTAATTCAACTTCATGAAATGGAATGCAGCTCAGCTTACATTTAATTATCTGTTCCGTACCATATTACACATATTTCACACCACAAATTTACACCACGGTAAGCAAAGTTGCTGTTGGCCAATGTATTCCGCATTAGTTTTGCTTTAAGGAGATTGCCCTAGTGGGCCAATTTATTAAAAAGCCCCAGCATAAAATTAGTATGGGTATTTAGGTGAAAATACTTAGTCCAGTGTCTTCTGGATTTATAGCTCTAACCTTCCAAGATGCGGCGCCCCCCACGCCAATAAGGAGTCTCGCTCACATCTTGGAAGGTAGAGTTATCCGGTCACCAAACTCTTGGGAGATCCGGTGCGCATTTTCTCCTAGCAGCAGCGTTCAAATCGACTGCCAAAAGCATTAGACAGGCTAGAGTACCAGAATCGGGAAGAGACCACAGCTAGCCGAGTGTTTCTATGTAACGGATGGGGGGGGCATCAATATTTAATATTTAGAAAAAACCTCGATTTCTCCCCTAACCCCTTATTATACTTTTTTCAGTGGCTTCCATCTGAAAACATATCCACACGTGTAACATAATGGTCTCAATTTAAGAGCAGTCTAAAACCCATACTAATGAAAGGGAAAAATGTAAAAAAAAAAAAAAGAGAACGCATTAAAACCGCACTCCCTCGTTAACACAGCCTGGTGACAAGAGCTAACAGCTCAATCACGCGTACACACGGCGAACATAAACCTAAACTAATGAATTTTAAAACCACTGGATCTGAGCAGAAAAGCAAACTTCTGGTCAGCCTGTTGAGAACAAATTCACTTAAACCGAACTAGCTGTCCAAATGTGTGGAGATCCCATCTGATCCAAGACAAATATAACCATTCGATATACATTTAAAACACAATATCATTATATATGTTATAACCGTTTCAAATACATATATCAGCAATAAATGAAAGTAGGCATCTTTCTAAATCCGCCACCCTTAAAGGAGTATTTTGGTACCACTTAATAATGTTCCTTAAGGGTATTTTCTTGTGCAAGAGGACCAATGACCTTCTGCCTCCGTACGCAGTGCTTTCCTCCCAGAGATCGACTGCTTCAAGTGGTAGTTGAAACACTCGGCTTTCATTTGGGTTAAATTATATAGGAGGACTGCAGTGTTCCGTCACAGAAGTCAATCATTTGTATATTTTGGCTAAAGGTGGAACCCTTATTAATGCACCTAGAATTTCCCCCATACAGAAACCGCTGATACATACCAGGGCTGGGCCTCTATCCACTGTGATAGGTAATGTCGCACCTCTATAGGGAAGTGCTGTCCATACAAAGCTTGCATCTGACGCAAGGCATCTCCTTGCAGTTGTTGAGCCTGGATCCACACCGCCATGGTGTCACCACCTGAAGGTTCCAGTGAAAACACAATAAATGATACCTGGTTATCTTTTATTAAAATTCTAAATCGTGTGCTTATACCCTGGTAAGAAGGTAGTCCGAGCAGCTGACTCTCCCATGAAGCTCCAAGTAAGCAATTCAGGAGTTATTGTCCGCGATCTTCTGAAGGACCACCAGGAGTTTCGGTTTTATTTATAGATACAAAACGATGGCAAAAAGACAATGAACCCATTCAGTCTGTCCTTTTTATAACTGCTTTTGTTGAAATTTGCATCTACTATCTTTTCTGTAAAATAACTCTCTCACATTAACCCCTTGTATTTCACCCACTAACTTTAAATCATGCTCTCCAGCTCTTACACTCCTACTTTTTTTTTATTTAATCCCTTGACATATTGAAGGTTTCAACCTTATCTGCCTTCTAAATAAATAATGAAATATTTCTATATGGAATTCACTTCGGTTCCCCAAACATCCAGCATAGTTAGCGTATAAATCCTGGTTCCAGGTACAGGCATACTCTGGCCTCCTTCGGAGATTCATAAGAAAGGTGTAGTAAGAACGCGCATGCAAGTTCTGTCAAGAGTCCCCGGCATCACATGCAGAAAAAGACAGCCGACCGCAGTTCTTGGTAACATTTTCTTCCATACGAGTCTGTAAATCGCACAGCTGCTATGGCAGGTTGCGGATAGTCCTGCCAGCGCCCTCACCGACTGATCCACTGCCAGACCGGTGAACACGGACATGGGCTAAGCCAGATTAACCAGTACGGCTGCTTTGCCTGTTACACTACAAATAACATTACAAATAATACAAAAATAGAACTATAAACATCGAGGTCATTGAAGTCAGAGAGGTCTGTAACTGAATGTGTATAAACACATAAAACAGGAGAACCTAATGATACACGTTTATGTATAAAAGGGGAAATGGGACACTTTTTAACTGAATCGGGTGATGGGGTGCTCTTTGACCTTGGCGACAGAGGAGGTCTTAAGATAACTCGCCTTTTCACTAGACTAGGGTGTAAATCTCATGAAAACAAAGGGTTTTAGAGTTTTTGTAGTAATAATAGAGGTAGCGTTCAGGAATGGGGATGTTCAGTTGCACTGTGATATAAACAACAATATAAAAATAATCGCATTGTCTCACACAGGCGTACCTGGAAAGGTGTCCGCCAGAATTTTTATTTCAGATATGTTTAAATCAAGATGATAGCAGGTGTATGTGAATGAGACAGGTCGCCTTAAGAAAGAACTGCATGTTTGAAGGAGATCCTTAAGGGTCAAAAACGAGTTATTACAAGAAACAGAGTAGAGGCACAAGGTGCAGAGAAAGGGTGGAAGATAAAGCTAGCGGAGAAGGAACGTCCTGATCGGATTCATCAAATGGTGCATTGAAAGACTTCATTTAATTGGAGAATGGGCAGGGAAATTGACTTTAAACACAAGAAACATGTCAGGTAGTATTAGTAAATGCCACGCATTAAAAAGTGTAGATAGATGCATCTAATCGAAAACATTCGTTAAGCCACGCTAAGAATATGCAATGCTATAACGAGGTGACTGAACTGGAAAAAGTACAAAGAGCTATAAAGTGAATAAGATGAATTGATGATTTTACTTAATAGAGGCATTTGGCTAAGATGGATTTATTTAGTATGTAAGAGGCGACTTCTTCTCAACATACAAATACAGTGAAGGTCTGTAAGATGTCCTTGCCTGGAAAATCTTTACTCTATAGAAAAAGCAGTCAAGGGGCAACTTTCTAAAACGGGTCACGGTTCAATCTTAAAAAGAAAACAGTAAGTGCTGTAAAACTATTGAATGCACAACTGAAAGCATGGCGGCGGGGGGGCTGGCGAGCTGGACTGCCTATGCCAAGAAAAGGAATTCAGGTCCAAACGTGCGATCCATTCTGACTGCCTATAAAGTTGAAGGATTTTTTTTCTCACTATTAATCAACATAAAAAAAAAACTAGTTTGATTTTGGCATCTCAATCAATTTGGTGAAAATGTAAACTACATTGACTTCTGTTTTTCCCCATCTATACTATGTTCCCACTCCAATACAGAAATGAGCCACACAATTAAAAAGGGAACGGAGCATTTCAGTTATGAAGTGTGTCCAGTTAAACCAGATTTTTAGAGCATTTTAGGGGAGAACTTCAGCAGATGACGAGCGCTCCAAAGCTCCGGAATGCTCTGTGAATGAGGGTGAGGACTGGAGTACCTGCTTATGTGTTTTCAAATGGACCGGATATCTTCTGAGCATTGCTAGGGATTACCCTTTAAGTCACAAAGGATTGTTTACGAGCAAATTTGGCACGAGTTTAAGACGGGTTCTTGTTTTGTTATGTCTTCATTGAAATATATGGAATTAGAAGGATCTAAAAAAGGCTAAACTTTGTGTTTTTTGTCAACCTTACTAATTATGCAACTACAAAAGACACATGTCAGAGGCGAAACTTAAGACGCGTATGGAGGAAAATACTCCAGGAAAGAGTAACAGTTTGATTATCAAAGCTGATATGCGGGAATGGACTAAACAACAAGGTAACAAAGTTCTGAAAGATAAGGACAAATAATCATGGACATATAGGGAACTAGCGACGTCGGTTTGATGCCTGAACTGCACTCAGAAAAAGTGTGACAAAGTATAAGCGGTAAGATTAAACCGTACGGTACGGTGGGGGGAATGATACAGGGGCAGGAAAGACTGTTACGATCAGTAACAAAACGAGGAGAAAATAGTAAAATAGATCAATACCTAAAGACTATTCTTAAGTAGGAACGACATCTCTTGGGAAGATAAAACTTCCTTACAGAGCCTCTAGTTTTAGATTATGGCATCTTGTTGCTCCTATACCTTGGTAATTCTTATGCTCTCTCTTCTTCCCTCCAAGTTATACCTATTAAGATCCCTTAGACTTTCCTAATAATTTGTATTCTGCAAACTAATAATATGCTGAAAAGCCTTCCTACCAGAGCAACAAAAAGCATGGGTTTTTTTCCTGATTATAGAGCGCGGTGTTTTGGTGAGAAACATGGATTATGGTTGAGAATAGTACATGGCCAGTCAACAATAAAAAAAAGAAAGAAACAGTTGTGGTAAGATTGCAAGAAACGAAGCGGTAGCTTCTGGGTGACATCACTAAACCACAGCTTTAGCAGAGAGGAAATACAATCCATACATAGGTGAGAATGTGAACGATTACAGTAAATTGATGGAGATTTCCTCACATAAACAGACATCCCCCTCCTCACCTCAAGCTCTGCATATACCCTTACACCTCACCCTATGGCGCCAATCCTCTTCGCTTGTGGAATGATTTACACGCAAGACTATCCATTTTTATGATATATATAAATATACACTATTTAATTAAAATATTACCGTAACAGAAAAAGATAAAAAAGATTTATGTCAATGTCTGGCCACCGGATGATACCAAAGAATAGCGCATGCCAGTTTCCTAACGCAGGACACAGCAGCAACACAGGACTCCCTGCAAGGAGCGGTATAACCCAACTAGGGAAGCCAGTCTAAAGTTTTCCTGGTTACGTCAACGGTCAGCAAAGGACATCCACTTTATAAACTAAACTTCAACAACACACAGTTTCATTCTGGTTCTAAATCTTACAAGAAAGCAGCGATCCTCAGTTCTTGTTTAAAATTAGTTTCAAGCTTAGCATATTAGGTCAGTCATAAGATATAAACATATTTTTGCTTACCACACAGGCCTTGGTTACAGGAAGAAAAAATTCCAGATGCAACCTGCAGGAACAAATGTGATATAAATTCAGCATACAGCTGGGGAAAAAGCGATCCAAAATCATAAATAATAGTAACAGAATGCGTATAAAATGCCCATAGGACCTTCGTCTTTGTTCAGTCTTTGACTGGCGATCTATTCCCTGTTATAACCGGGGGTCACCAAGACCAGTTATAGAACCTGAACTGGTTACACTCCATACCTACAGTGATGAAGTCTTTAATAACTAAATAAATGTACGTTTTCTCTAATATAGCAGATTCTTACTAAATGTACCTCTTCATTGGTCGCTGATTGTAGAGTTGTCACAGAATATTTAGCTAATGAAATACTGGCTGTTTGCAGCCAAACATATTAAGAAAGGGCCTCCCAGGTCCTTAGTTTTGTGTGACTTTTCACCTAGTGAGAATATGTCAGCACATTAATTACAAAAAGGAAAAACAACATGTATACATATTATAAAATACATTATATCATTAAAATAATTACACATTCATAAATGATAATGAAATAATAAAATAAAAAAAAAACCATAATGTATAATATAAAAAATACCCTCAATGCAATCAAGTATGGTTGGATATTCTTCACATAGAATCACAAACAAGCACTAATTAAATAATGACATTTAAAATAAATAGTGTATATTTATATATATAATAAAAAAGGATAGTCTTTCGTAGCACACAACCCACAAATTCAAAATAAGTATGCTAAAAGTAATTTAGCTTATTGATAAATACGTTTCGGTGGAATCTGCCACAATAACATTTTTTGGCAACAAATGTAGGAGGTCCAGGTACGGTCCGTGTTCTTTTTAATTCAGTCTAAAATATTTGTACATTTATTACAATAACACGTATTCTTACAGACAAATCACTGATAAAATCTGATCATTAGTTTTAAAAAGCGAAAATGTTTTAAGAAGAAATGTTTCCTTAATCCAATAGCACTCCAAGATAAATAACTGACAATGCACACGCTCTACAAGGCTCCATATTTATAATTTAATTATACTGAATAAAAACGCATTTCATTAGAAATGTTGGAAAAGGGTAGAATAAGTACGATAGGAGGCTTGAGGACTGCCGGACAGAGCCAGAACACTCCGCCAGCTATGATTCAACGATGATAAGGGGGTAATAAATCTCGTGGTCTTTATAAAATGCTGTTACACCACGTAGACAGGGGTCACATTTCAAACATTTCAAATATAAAACATAAAAGGAAACCATTAAGGGATGAAATTTGTCTAGCCAAAGCATCGGGAAAGCTGTATAACGTGTGATTTATTTAAGAGACAAACTATTTTGTCCGGCTGCAACAAAAATGATATTAGTGGCACGAAGAATCCAATGAATAGAAACGGTGTGATGCAGCTTGGGATTTTGCAGATGCTCGTAGGAGACTGTAGTTCAGGGTTTGTCCAGCGAATGAATTAAGAAGAGAAAAAGACCAGACACAGTACAGGCCCTTTATCACTCCCATCACTCCTTTGTTCCAATAGCATGTTGTGTTCACTAAATCACGTTTAAGGTTAAAAGCCTAATTGATCGTTAGAAATCCCTTTTTATTATTATGTTAGCAAAGCGGGAAGTTTCCATGTTCTATACACACACATACACACACACACACATATATACATATACACACATGCATACATACATACATACTGTAAGTTCCACTAATTCATACAAGTGTTTGTGTAGATGATTGGTCAGCTCATCACCACAGTACAGCGTGTACTTGTACATAAAACATACATAATTACTCATGAAGTTGTAAGAAAAACATGGGGACTGTAAGTCTTTATTTTAGAAATATGCTAAGCACCCATCCAGCAAGCGCATTAAACACTGGATTGCGTTCTGTCATACACGATTTTCCTAACTCTATCCTAATGGTTTAGAGCACTAAACATTTTAATAAACCCTACATTTTAAACAAAAATCACCTCGGTTTTTTAAGTGTATTGAACCCACGTGGACATACACAAGAAGACCCCTGCAGGGATTCCACGAGAGAATGTCAGCACTAGTAGTTGCACCCCCAAAAAAGCTGACAAAAAATGTTAATATTTAATTGTAGGTGACCTAGAAAGAAAAGCTGGGAAAAGCTGTTCCATGCTTCTTCGCCATCGCTTTAATATCTCCTCGCGTCTCCTTTTGGATTTAAAAATCATTATTTCTTCAGTAAAACACACTATTCCCCAGCTTTTCTGTGTTGTCACGTTGCTTCAGATGTATTTGGAAGGCCAGTGATTAAGGTCATTGAATGTGTCTCGATAAGTACATATTAAGCAATGTTCTCCGGCACAAATTATGTTAATACATTAAGAAAACATATATGCTAAGACACGCGGGTGCCACGAGATTTAAGGACATTACATCTGGACGGAGCATCTTGGTAAACAGCCGCAAGCATAAACACTGATATGAGAAATTAGAGCCGGCGTCTGCATGATAAACCCGGAATTAATCTATGGATTTAAGGCTTAGACTCATGAGCTGAGAGACTGCCAGGGGCTAAAGGTTATTACGAAGCGATCTTCCGATGATGAGATGAGGTTGAGGTCTTAATTCAGAAGGAGGAAAAACAGCGTGTGGGGAGAGTACATTTCATTAATAGCAGCACGCGGAAAGTGAAATAACACGACGTGCTTTGGAAATCGTGTATATTTCTCATTATATCATGGAAAATTACAATAACGGACCCCATGTCTGCTTTTACACATTGACTTGATACTGAAATTGGATCTTTCATATTAACCCTCACAGACACCCTCGTTCAATCATAATATCCTTCTCCCAGCAGCTTTGCCGCCTCGGCTCCAAAAAGAACTTGGAATTCCGGGATTTCACAGTTAATATAGAAGACGACGGCCCAGACCTTTGGCTGGCAGGTGGCAGATAAATTATGTTTTTATAATCTCCATGACATCCCAAATAATCACACACTTGTTCTTCTATTTGAAGATCATTCCTCGCTTAACGCAGGGCTTAACAAATTTATTTTGGAACAACGTAGATGGCATTTAAAAAAATATTTGTATATTTTTTATGATAATTAAATACATCATTCTGATTAAGTTAGACATTAAGATTAAATTAATCTGTAAGGAAATCATAAATAAATGTCTTAAATAATAGATAAATCATTTAAAAGGGAGAATTTACTGACAGCGCTGCACAATAAATAGTGCTTTGCGAGTATAGAAAATATCTTGGGGGAATCTGTATAGTGTATAACTACATTTATAACCACCCGCCAGTTACTACGCATTATCCTTTGGAACAGTCACTTGGGACATTAAAACAACCTCCGTCTTTTTTATTTCTTCTTCAACAAGGGCCATGAGGCCTGGAACAGACAGACAGATGGAGGGAGGGAGACGTACACTTATTACATATAAATGAAATATTAAAATGCACAGTAGATCACAAACTGTTCCAAGAAAAGGCCCTAATACCATCTCTTTGATCATCTGCGGCAGACAGGGCTAATTTGGTTAGTCTGAAGTAAGTCTGAAGCTGCCAGAGAAGTAGAGGCCACCACTCATTCCCCGTCAGCCTCCTAATAGGCAGTAGCTTGCAAGAGCAGGACCCTCTTCTCCTTTTGCACCAGTATGTCCAAATAGGTAGCCCAGTAATAGGTAGCCCAGTTTTATAGTGGCACTATTTACTGTATACTGTACCTCCTATTAGTATTCCATTACCGTTTGGAAGTACTGTGATTGCCCTTGCAGTACAATGCTCAGTACAATGGTAGCCCTGGCTCGATTCAGCTCTTGAAACCAAGTGTTGTGTTCTGTACCCAAGTCTGAAGACGCCTGACCTATATCTTAAAAGTCTATCCTGGGGGAAAAGATTCTCTCTTTTGGATCAAATAAAGCCCCCCTTCTTGACGCTCTTGATAGTCGTCCTTTCTAGAAGCTCTGAATATTTGCTGGGATTGAGTGTATCTTTGTGTTCTACAGCCCTAGGTTATTCATTCATAAATTAAGATGCAACAACTTTAGTACCAGCTCAAATCTGAATAAATAAAAAGTAATAACCACAAATAAAATGAGCTAATTGTGTCACACAAAGTGTTTCAGATCAGCTTATAGCACCAGAACTTAATCGGAATCCTTTGGCAGATGACTGGTAGGATCGAGTATAGTGTTCTTGGGAACGTTCTTGGGAACGTCTTAAAGTTGTCTTCAGATCAGTAACAGCTGACCCAATCAATGTAACGCCTGATAAATTTGGAATGCGATACTCAGTCTGTTTAATGAGGATCTCTTACTAATTATCAGTTATGTGTTAAATGCCACACTTATCAGACACCTGTAAAGAAAGGTCATTTGTTACATTCCTTATCTACAGTATTTACATTTAGAACAATTCGATACAAAAAGAATAAACTAAAACTGAAAGTTTGTTACGGTGGTATTCTGATGCAAAAGGCGTTCCTGTTAACTCGTATAACTTGCTTCCCCAATGTTTATTTATTTATTTTGTATTTATTTTTTTAACTCTTGGATGGATAGTGACAACATTTCCAATAAATCACAGAAAAGGAGACTGTCTTCTGGATATAGAACCACCGACAAAACACAGGAAGGAACTTGCAATTTACAACACACACACACACACATATTTTTATTTTTTTACTGGAATTTTATCTGTATTTTACCAAAAATACACGTTATCAGGCTGCAGCGATGCTCTGCAGCAGCTTGGCCCTCAACCTTTGTATTTTGCTCATTCAGGAACTGGCTGTGAAAATATTTGAAGAATGTGAAGGATTTTGCCAATTTCAGCATTTTGGTTTTTTTAAATCTTGTGGCAGGGGAGCAATGTTTGGTTATACTCACTACCTACCAGATACCACCAGCTCCCCACCCGCTTCCACCCCTGTCTGTTTGGGGCCACACTCCCAGGATAGGAGCTGCGTGGCTTACAAATACAAAATTCTCATTCAAACATATTAAACCTTAAACGTCCCCCATGATAATATAACATTTTCAGTACAGAAGGTGCCAATCCAAATGACCCGATTTTTAATACAAAAAATCCAAATGCAATGAAAGTACTCCTGACAATTATATAAATCCATACATACCAATTAACACACAAAAGCACAATACCAGGAGAGCAGCAATTCTGCTGGCATAACTATTTATACCGAAGGTCTCAAAATCAGAACGTTGGACTCCAAGGCAAACGTACGTTTAAGCTTTGTGCGCGAGCGCTTGCTAATTTCCTGTTATTTAGCTACAGAATGAAGTCAAAAGGTTTATATGAATCAGAAAAGCCTCACTGATCCACACCAATTAGAGGGTCAGTGCAGTCCGAGAACAACATGTACTAAAGTCAAGGGCTTTTTTCGTGCCAATAACATAAGAGATCATGCGCAGGATTAGGTGCACATTGTTTAGAGAATACTACTCCGTGGTTCTATACAATATACACCATATTCCCCAGCATTACACCTGATCTTTATATTGTGCTAGGAGTATTAAAGAATTACTTATAAAAAAAAAACAAAAAAACATACGACACCATAACATATTGCATATATGCTAACATTTCAATGTCCTATGTATGGATATAGCCCCACGTATGAATTCACGTGACATAGGCGCTGCTGTGACATCGCACACGATTGGGGAATGTGCATGCTAAACTACCCGCTGTCCTGATAAACAGAACATATGCTTATCGGTCATGACTGCCCTGGCAAATGTAACTTATAACAGCAGTTTAACTCGTTTACTGAAGCGCCAGCAGATATCTCCGTAAGCATCTATGTTAAATACATCATGTAGTTACAGGTCAGCGGTAACATGCCTGTAAATCACAGCGGTTGGCGCTACATCTGAGCTTGGTTTTCATGTAAAGAGCGTATAGCGATTTCAGCACAAAATGGATTTATTGACAATCAAAGACAGGGTGTAACAATAATTAACAGATAATACACTATCCTTTTAAAATGTTAGCCCTTGCATACAGATATTTGTTTTATTTGTACGGTATCATAATTCACCCTGGAACGCGGTGTAAAAGGGGTTGTGCAATGAGGCAACAAAGCCACACTCCAAAGGCTAGTTCCCAAATGGGTTATGTAATCAGTCCTAAGAAACAATGCCACTGTTATATTCCAGGAACCGTAAGACAAGGGACCACAAAACAAACAAAAAACTAAACAAAATGATGCTGTGACGAGCACTCGCAGCCACTAAATGCAATGCCGCATTTGCATATGAAATTCATGACACATCCATAAGGGTAACTTCGATCATTTTTAATCACATTTAAATATATTGTATGGTTCTCTAGAGCCAGCGGTGCCTCTATAACCCACGGCAGGGCCGCCCCGTCCTCGCTGCTGCCCTTTCTGCTGGGCGTCAGGACACGACAGCGTATCCCAGCACGCCACCCTTAACGAGTGCCTAGGCACAGTCCTAGGGTTATGGCCACATTCCAAAATTATTTTGCACTTAATAACGCTAAATAATCATAGGGAGGGACATACTAAAGGAATAGCCATGGTATTTTTGTTTATTTTCATCATTTTTTATAATTGTACTGAAGACCCCAGGCTCCATTAATGTTTCTATGCGATATATACCCCCACACACACACATATACCAAAGACACACTTACACGTGCAGATACGACACAAGTTGAGGGCACTGCCTGCGAGCTTCCAATCCAGCCGTACGGCACACTCACATAAAGGTGGTGCCTGAATGGTGGTCTTATGAGGACCCTGCTCGTGTCCTTACATTCCAAAATGAATTATATGGTTAATTGAGACAAAGGGAGAAAATGGCAGGACACGGCACTTGAAAGCATACGAGCGTTCACTAAACAGCAGATACTCAGCACTGCATACTGACAGATGCACGTAGACAGCTGCCTGCTAAGTAAACATGTAATGCTTCTCAGTGGATGTGAACCTCATTGATTCCTGGGGAGGGGGGGCACAGAATACACAGATCACAAAATCATCTTGTATGTATACAGCCATTGAGCGAGGATCGGAAGACTCCACATTATTTCTGATTTTGTTTTCTCGGAGGTAGCATAAAATGTTGCCACCTCTGTTTAGCGGCCCCCTTTTCCATGTACCACGGTGGCTCAAGCGGCCCCGTCTCATTAACGGGTAATTAAACATTAGACATACCTCTGATGTGCAGTTCAGCTGCAGAGTAAAGAAAGGTGTTGATTTAGCACAAAAATAAGCCCTGACATTAGCATGCCTGCGAATAATTAGCAGCAGACATCATTAATGCCGGCGTCACGGGGTCCGCTTATAACTGAAGACCGTCGCAGCCTACATGATGTCGACGCAGCCATTGGAAGGTTCCGGTGAAGAGAAAGCAGAAGAGTTCAGGACACAGAATTGTCCTGCTAGATTTGACCCCCTTTCTTTTTCATTTCAATCTGAGCTTCATCTGGGAAAATCACTAAATCAGTGACTACATTTAAGCCTTGTATAAAAATGATTTGCATTTAATTAAAGGGGGGGGGCTGCGCATGAAACGCCTTTGGGATAATAACAGTTGACTGAATGGCAATGGTTAAAATTCTGCTTCTCCAGTCATTTTTAAATCAGACATAATTAGGACACAGATTCCCAAATATGCCAGCCCAAGCTATGTCCATTCAGCAATATGTTTTACTAAATAAATTCAATGAGATATTACCGGCAGATATCCTCACGTATGTCCAAACGGTCCATGCTTTGGTTCCTGTTCATATGAAGACAAAAAATAGCCTCACATGTGAAACACCGGCCCTGACTAATCCACGCTTGCTTGTCTTCAAGCGAGGTCGTAAACACGTCTTGTTGGCTTAATTTAAGAACCAACATTGGGAAACTACTCTAAATCATGTGCCTGAGGTTTTTATTACCGGGCATTACGACTGGGGGCAAAATGCCAGTCGGGAATAAACAAAAATAACCAGAACATAAGAGGCGAGAAGAGGATGAACACTTCTATCACGCCATAAAGGAGCAGTCAGGTCACTTTGCCTTTTCTTTTAATTTTTATATAATATATATAACTGTTCCATATAAAAAAAATAAAAAAATAAAAAAGTGAGATTTGGTCTGACGGATAGCTATGGATCTAGCCTATAGGCTACAACGAAGTGCATGTCAAGGTTTTCTCCCTATGCCCTGACAAAGAAATGTCCGTCGGTCTTGCTGGAACAACAGCTGCAAGGAAAGTAAACCAAGTATTTCTACGAGAAGCGCTGCTCATTCTTTCAGACACACAGAGAAGAAAAATGAAAGAAAAAAAACCAGGCATGGCTGTCACTTTCCATACACTTACACGGCAAACACGGCCTTGAAGCTTGCAAGAAGACCAATGGCTTGTTTTAGGGGCTGTAGTTCCAGGCATGGCTATTGGTTAATATGGAAAAAATCCCAATGTTATAAACTGCTGGAACCCCGCCAGCCATTGTACTATACAGATGGTGGATCATATTACCACGGGGCTCATTGTTATGGAAAGCATTGTATTCTAGAATAAAAGCCTACACTTAGCGTAGCGATCGGCGCGCTACTTTAACCCCCTTAACTGAGGGTGCCATGCAAACCATTATTACTCCCACTATGCTAAAGAGGTGCTATTGTATCACCATAAACCATGTCAGCCATCACTGTATTAGTCAACAATATATAAAACGAGACTATTATTGTGTACTAGAAATGATTAGAATACCGAGAAAACCATTGACAAATAACAGTTCTCTGTTACTTCACCAATCCAACGGACTGGGAACAGAAAGCCTCAGGTCTACTAGTAGAGGATAGATGAAGGTTAGACATATGTATATAAAATGCATAAAACAATTAAAGGGTAACTCACTATTCTGATTCGCATTAGAAAGCATTTAAAATATTGTATTTAGCTCTTCATTTAAACACGATTCTAGTTTTCAAATTAATGCTTTTTTGACAGCGGCACATTTATAACCCACGGCAGCGCAGCACCGTCTACACTGCTGTCCTTTCGGCATCAGGATATGACATCATATCCCAGCAGTCCATGGACTGACCCGGCAGAGCCCTCCATAGTGTTAATGGGCCAGTTGGGGAGATCAGGGCCTATTGAGTAGTAGCATCAGGGCAGTTATGCAGCAGAGGGGCTGCTGCCCCCTGGACCTGCTGTCCTAGACCTGGGCCAGAATATATCCCACGGCACAGAGGGGCCGTCTAAAGGTGTGGAGGGGACTTTATTGGATAAAACAGGACTTTCTTACCACGATCATAAAGAAGCTGCTCAGTGTGGTTTTTGAGCAAGGAAAGTCACCCAAAATGTAAAGTCTGCCTACTGTAGCAGCCTCCATTTAAAAAAAAAAAAAACTACTTTTCTTCAATGCATGAATGCATTTTTAAGTTATATTTAACAATATTGTATTTAATCTCTATTTTTCCATGGGACTTCTCCTTTACATATATGCTTCTAGCTTAGGATAATCTTTCATGAAAATAAAGTGTTTACTTGAAAATAATTTAGTAATAATAACAACGTCGTCTTCTGAGACAGGAAGATAAGCATAACCGGTCTCAGTTTCACTTATTTCACGTACAAAACGATAACTCGTCCGGCTAGGTTTAATGCAGCAGAACAATCGTTCTGTACTTAAGTACACAGACAGCAGGAGAAACAAGGACTTTGTGTCTTCACAGCTGGAAAGTCAGCAAGGCTGCAAAAGAGAATTTATCAGCACCGGAGAATGTGCCGAAAGCTTCAACAAAGTGGAAAATATGCAACAAAACCAACAATACTTTGTTTTCACAACCTAATCACAATTTCTTAGTTCCCCTTTTTATTGTATTACAGAGAGGAGGCATACAAGCCCGGTAGCCCGCAAATATTAGAACCCTGTACAAAGATGTGTCTGTAGCAAGCGTGAAAACAAACCCTAACAAGGTCTTCTGGAAAATAATTTGTGCCCTGGCTGAGAAAAACACTTTAGCGAGAGACAGACCCGCTTCCCTTGGCCGTACCCGAGTGGGACAAACCACAGAGAGGAAACAAGGGCCCACAAAGAAAATATTAGCTATGATGGTCCTATGTTCAGCCAAACATCTCCTAGCGTATACTTACCACCAGCCAGCTTCAATACTAGCTCAGCAGTCTCAGAAACCCAGTGCTCCTGTTTATTTAAATGCAAGCACATTCCTGCCTCTGATTGGCTGCTTCACACAGCCAATCAATGGCAAGAATCGCTGGACCACAGAGGAGGCAGTGCACTGCAGCTCCAGAGGTGCAGCTTCCCCCTAAGGCAGGTACTAAATTTTAAAGAATACATATTAAAGTACATGCATTCTCCTTTGGCGACGCTGTCAGTTGCCTTTAACGTCCTGATATCCCTATACATTATCAAGGACAAAGAGCAGTGGGGGGGTTCTACTGCAGGAAGAGCTCTCCTGGGAGAAGTCCCCCACTTTTGCCAATACATTAAGCAGGGCTCAGTCATCAGCGCCCCCAGATTTGCCTTTTATATTGCAAAATCATAGCAAAGAGTTGAAATTGCAAACTATCCTGCAAACTCCGTCTTAAGAAAAGAGACTCCAAACAAAACTATCCCAAAAGAAGATGGGAACTGGCAGCATATGCAATATCTACAAACGGTACGTGAAAGACAGACAATATGCAAACGATACAACACAGAGACAAAAAAGTTTACTCTCAGTCTCTCAGCGACAGCAGGCGAGTTTCAATTTTGCTCATCTGACTTTGGAAATCACATCAGAAACTGCCTGACATCTGCTGATCTACTCTCTAGCTACTAATAGAGCGATCGGTTAAAAAAACAACGCCTCCCTGGAAAAAAATGAACGCCAAACAATTAAAAAGCACATCTAGTAACACACTAGTAGATTATAATATGGATGATATGGGGAATGATAATCTCCAGCCAGGA